>NW_019214357.1:70882-111389 GCF_002532875.2 Varroa jacobsoni | reverse complement strand
ATAAAACACTGGATTAACACTTCCTTTAAAAATAAACCATATCGTCCAGATTCCGTTCTCAAAATGTTGAGTGGGTGGACAGTCACACCTTTAATTGGCCGTTGTGCGCTCTGTCTAAGAGCTTCTATACTTGAAATAAGTGTTCCTTCTGAACTTCTTAACTCTCTGAAAATGCTTTCATAATTTAAGCGTGTGGAGGGGGAGGAGCACTGCAATTAATTGCGATTTTTTTGTAGGGTTTCCTTTTAAGGTGTTCTTACGAGACACACGCCTCCCCTCGCGGAGGACAAACAACAGACTACTGCCGAGTAGGGTTTTTGCTCGTTTGTTTTAGGCGCTTCAAGGAGTAATGCATTACCTTTTCTGTTTAAAACTCATTTTCCAAAGTAACCAAAGTTACTTTGTTTCGGAAAATAATAATTGCTATAAGGTTGAATTATCGCGAAACGCCTTGAGATGGTTATTCAAACGTAGAGAAAGAAAGGAAACATGAATGAATTTCCTTAGCAACGTAGCTTCACTTTCACTCTTCACGAAGAATAGTAAGAAAAAGAAAGAAGGCACGTAAGGGTTATCGCAGAATTTTTATTTACCCAGCTTTATCTACTAAGGTGTATAAAAAAATTATGAAATTCCTTGATAAGTAGTAACATTAAAAGAAGATCCTGTTCTGACACATCCGCTATTATATTATTAATTAGTTAAAAACCGTAAGTCTGCGAGAACAATACCGTAAGGTTACTATGACTAACATAAGAGTACAAGACTGAAGTAAACGTCTTGAATTCTACATTTGGTACCGCCGTAAGGTATACCATCGGACGTTGGTCTACCAGCACGAGACAAGCATAACGAGAGTGCCCAGGCTCGGGTTCAAACTCAGACCGCCGCAGAGTAAAAGTCTATAGATGAAATTCGGGTTTTAAATATATAGTGTAGTAGCGACAATGCCCATCTTCACTATTCCTTGAGAGATAAACGGACTGATTAGTTATTCCGAGTTGTGCGTATATTCCAAAGTGAAAGTGACGCAAATGTACAGTTATCTGCATTGGGAATGTTCTAAGGAAAACAACCTAATTACTAACGTTACAAAACCTGCCAGCAGAAAGTGTCTTCCTTAACCAGTCGTATGGTTCGGTCGTTACAGTTGCAGCACTAGACCTACGCGGTTCGACAGAAGACTTGAACGATGGGGAAGATCCTGTCGCGAATATTTGGTAATCGGGAAATGCGCATCCTTATGTTGGGGTTAGACAATGCAGGTAAGACAACAATCTTGTACAAATTGAAGATGGGTGAATCAGTTACGACAATACCCACCGTCGGATTCAACGTCGAGACCGTCACGTACAAAAATGTCAAATTCAACGTCTGGGATGTCGGTGGACAGGACAAGATTCGACCGCTCTGGAGACATTACTACACGGGAACACAGGTAAGCGAGAGAGCAGAAGATACGTTTCATGAATGCGTTCATCAGACAAAACAATCCCGCCATGCCTCCATTGCGCGCTAAGGTCTACAGTAAGTGGTGGATAAATTCTCTTTAAACATCAGCTTACCTTAGTTTACTATATCGAATATAAGTAAGAATTCTCTAAGATCAAAAGATGTCTCCAAGAATCATCTGCATCTACAAGGCGGTTACTCATATCGCTAATATCAGTAAGCCTTTTCACTGTAAACAAATAAAATAAATGATTATCAGTGAATTTGGACCGACTGTTACGAAGTCCGCCGTCACCGCGGCTGGAAATTGTAGCATAGCAGTTCTCTTCTTTTGCGATGGTGATTCGGTTGTCAGCATACGATGCCGTTACTGTTATTTTTTTCAGCTATTATAGGTTGCTTGATTCGGAAGTACCCACTGATCCAGAAGGTTACGAACTGGCGTATCTTCTTGAAGCGATACTAAAACACTTTTCACTTATCAGTCTATTATACTTCCGAAGATACCCCGTGTTCGATATTAATTACGACATCGCCGTACTATAAAATAGCTGTATCTTTGCTGCTAATTTGCAACCCTTTTAGCAACTGCGTTCTCCAATTTTTGGTACATATCTGTTGTTATAGAACGTTCAACTCTTGAAGAAACAATGGTGGGCCGAAAGATAGATGGCGTCAGTCTGTATTACGTTTCCTTAGGGGCTTTACGTTGGATCGTTATCTTTACTTGTCCAAAATGGATCTAGTAGATGATTACGGGCCGTTAGCGTAATTTGGGATGTCCTACCAAAGCTTTGAATCACAATTTGTAGCAAAGAAAGGATAACCCCGCCACCTATGCATTTTCATGTGATAACAACTATTATCAGTAACATCTTAAATTGCTTCCTTCAAAGCGGTCTCGAATTTTTATCGAACATCGAAGTCGTCAATAACGCATCTCAATCGTATCGGCAATTTTACATAGAACTAAAATTAGATTCTGTCGCCGATTCTATGGGTGCTATAGAGAGAGATAACAATTAAATATAAAAAATATAGTACTTCGCTGTCCTAATTATGTCACAACATTTACCAGTCAGTTCTAACATTTTGTTTTGCGTTGTAGGCATTGATATTTGTTGTAGATTCATCCGATATCGATCGTATAGACGAAGCACGACAGGAGTTACATCGTATCATAAGTGACCGCGAAATGCGAGATGCCCTTATCCTCGTATTTGCCAATAAACAGGACCACAAAGACGGTATGAAAAGTCTGATATTTACTCATGCGATAATGAGTGGTATAGGAGTTCACAGAAAAGAGTTTTGTGACGTTTTTGTGTCTGAACAGTACGTAATAACAAGGAGTTTTGAGTTTTGGGGGGAAGACGAAATGCAATTTCCGATTTTATATGACACGAAAAATTATTTTTTCGATTAGGGGACTTGCGGCTATTAGTATTATTATTATTATTAGAAAGGCGTTTATCTACACTCAGTTCTATCCGCGCTTGCTTTCATTACAGCTATGAAGCCGCATGAGATCCAGGAAAAGCTCGGCCTAACACGGTTACGTGACAGGCACTGGTACGTGCAGCCGGCGTGTGCTATCCAAGGTGATGGGTTACAGGAGGGCCTGACGTGGCTCATGGCTACACACAAAGGATGAGGCCTGGTCGAGCGGGTGGGGCAGCCGGAAGAGGATCACCCCACTGCTGAATTCTATCCTGTTCGAGTGGTGCCAACTGACGCCCAGTAGTGAATCACAGATGTAACTGCATAGACAACAACTCAGAAGATCGACATCATCCAGTGTAGAGAAAGACAAAAGAACCGAGCACATATGGCGATGACAGCTCGTGAGGCCTCGTAAATCCAAACAACAACAGCATCAGCAAATGACGACAACGACGAGGGGAAAGTTCAGTAGCGCGTATCGTTGGCCGCAGAGAGTTTCAGCAAATCGCTTCTGCATGCCTTTGTAATGAGATTAATTCGCCATTAATTTGTTGCTTGAAGGAAGAACGACTCGGTACGCGTCTGATCGTGCATACAAGTTCGCGCGGCTAAAGCGTCGTTTGGAAAAGTTTGGCGTCATGATCATTATGAGCAAGAGTGTTGGAGCTGGCAGTGAGATTAGATGAATGAGGACACCCAGAAAAAATGTTGCCGAGTCACTCAATCCTTCAAGAATTAATTATTTGAATGCATATTAAAGCTATAAAGTACCACCACTAGTACTGTTTATTGAAGAAGAGCCGAAGTGAAAAAGTATCTTCATCACGTATTAAAATAACGCATTACTGGATTATGGTGATGACTAAGGCGTGAATCAATTGTGTACAGTAGATTAAAGCAATAAACTGGCATTTCGCCTTGCTTGAAATAAACGAACGGAAGGAGGTCTAGGCAAAAGAATTGCTATGGGAAGTGGGTATCAAAGATTAAAACACTGAAATGTCAGCCATCTGATGAAGGCACGTAGACGTAGAATAACATGGCAAGGGGCAAAAAGAGACACAAAAAGGACCTGTGTATTGGCCGTCCAGAAAGCCAGGCTGAACCTTGAGGGACATTAATCGTTTTGATTGAAAAAGATCGTTTGTTGTGCCTGTGTGAAAGAAACTTAATCATAGCCAGTTAATGCTGGTTTTTAGAGAGTGTTCTTTTAGTAATGTCGAAGAATCTAGTTCCCAAAATGCTTAAAGGGTTTTATAGAAGTCAAGTTAGCTATTATAAGAGATGCGTGCCGTGGAATAAATGCTATTATTATTAAATCTCATTATAATAAGACAAAGGGGATAAATAGCAGACACTTATCGGTCTTCGAAAGACATGCATTTTTACAAAATCTATAAGACAGCATTTTGCATTTGGCGTAATTACAGGTTATCTCACAGGTACACGTTAAACCTTAATTAAAGCAAACTAATAACAATCTTCTTAGTACAATAAAACTGATAATTGAGGCGCGATAATTTCTTGGATGTAACAAAGCTCAAACTCATTGAACTGCATCAGTTCGACCGGAATCAATTGCGGGGGCAAGAACGTCGGCGACCGATTCCGCCGCGTAAAAAATGAGCGTTCAGCAATATTCTATGGACATAGCAGCTCTGGCTATTGTATTAGGGGGCGTTTGTCACCTCATGCAGTTTGGTTAAGAATACCACAAGGTATAATGCAGGGATGTATTTTGTTTGCTTAATTATACGTGCGAGAAGAAAAAACAATAAGAAACGTAATGGAAAATGTAGTACAGCATTAGCGGTGGCGCTGCTGTGATGGCGCGCCTAAATGTTGCTGGTGCCTTCAAAAAAACGCGATGACAAATAAAGTCGATATTCGAGCTGACATAGAAAAGAAAAGGAAAACATTTGATTGATACATGTGGTAAACAAATAAGTATGGTTTCTAGTTGTGCTGAAAATGGATGAACGAATGAACCATAAGGACCCAGCTATTATCATAACCGTAAAATAATTCTTTCACTGCTATTACTGATCAAAGATTTGAAAGTAAAGTCGTCATAACTTTATCTTCGAAAACAATATCTCGTTTACCTTAAATCTTCCCAGAACGAACAGTGTTTATCTCATGGGATTGGTGTAATGAGAGATCGTCAGAAGCGCGACACCTGCGATTATTGCAACTTGAAATACAGCTTTCTGCATTTGATGAAAAGAAGATTTATGAAAGTTAACTGGAGCACTACATACCGCTATGATCCATACAGATGGTGCTCGTTGGGTTAAATTAACCTAGCATTCAGATCTATACACTCGTATAAATCTGTTTATTGAATTCAGCTATGAACATACAGACCTGTAGACGAAAAAGCAGCGAAAACGAGAAAAACAAGTCAGATGTTTCTTCACTGAAGAATGGATTGTGTAAGTCATGTCCACTTTCATCGGTCATTTATAAGAGAGAATATCTATCTACTATTTATACCGAGTTCGGTATTGACACGCATTAATAATTAACTGCCAACAAACGGCAATAATAAGATATATATATATACACACACACAGAGATGCAGTAAATAGTTTAGAAGATTTAGGGAAAGGGAAACTATTAACAAAGTTGACGAGAATGAAATCACTAGTGTAGCAGGGGAACACGAAAATGTGTATGGTAAATGCATCTTTGAGGATAGACAGTAATAATAATGGTAGAATAGTGATATATAGTACATATCTGTAAATAGAGCACAAGTGAAAGAACGGTAAAAGAATGAAAGCAAAAGTTAAGAAATGTTTACTGATTGACAACATAAGTATACTGTTAGCAACAAATAATGTTGTTCTATACTATAAATATTTGATTGACGAAAGAGGGTAAATTGGATTTGAATGGTGATTCTAGAACCGCGAGTTCACGCATGTACGAAGTGTCTACCTTTCTCACAAATCGAAAAAAATTGACAACAACAATGAAAAGAGTTTAGCGAGTTAATGAGAAACATTCAGGTAGGAAAAGGTCACGCTAAATTTATTGATCGGGAAGCCATATTGAAGTGAAGAGGAGGTTCGAAACTGTTATAACCTGGTTGTATAGAAATCTACGATACGATATAAAGATACCTGTGCACATAGTTGCATGAACACACCGCAACGCGAAAAGTAGCAGGAATATATATATCTTTTAAATCATCTCATATATATATATATATATATATATATATATATATATATATATATATAGCAGATGATATAAAAGCCGTAGCAAATGGTGAGAGAAAGAAAAAAAGTTGTATATTTGGAGCACGATACAAACAGATCTAGTTAGGTTGTGTTGTAGGGCAAGTGTAGGAGAAAACTTATAAACAGAAAGAGGCGGTACATTACTATATATAAATATTATATATACACTATATAGAACCATTAATGTTATTATTATTGCGCTCATACATTTGAAGGAGGCGAGCCAGGAGTATTTTGAGCGTATGCCAAGTGGGATGAGATGAACTAGAATTTTATCCTTCCAGATTTTCAGTTTTAGACGATATTTTGCGTTTAGTTTTCAATCAGGGTGAGATGTTAATAAAGTTGACAAAGTTTCATATTTAATAGTTGGCGTGTGTTTTTTTAATCGAATTATAAATTATTTAGGCACGACAAAAGAGTTACTTTAAACACTTTACTGCTAGACGTACTTGTAGATTGGGTCCAACTAGTTAAAGTTTGATCCATTGCTACAGGGCGTTACACTCGACACTCAGATTTTTTTACCATCTGCAGATTCAAGTAATATGCGAGGCTTTCTTCTTACGGGAAATTGTCTACTTGGATGTGGTTTTCCGACATAGCGTTTCAGGCGAGCTTTCAGAGGTGTCGTGTCGACACCATCTAAACACAGGTATATAATATAGGCATTCGTTACTGCGCATCCGAGCACAACCCCTTTATGTTGAGAAGAAGGTGAAGAAAATAGCGTACGTTTCCGATTCGACACAGCAAGACGAATTTAATAGAGAAGCACCGAAACAGTCCATATGAAACTGAAACAGCCGGAAATCAGCATGTAGCAATAGCAGTAGGTAATAACACATGGTCTTGTGTAAGCCGAGACTCAATAATTATTGCACTGGATACAGTTAGAAAAAAACTACACAAAGTTACTAAACATACAAATAACAAAGTTGAGACGTGCACGTGTTTCCTTTCCTTTGTGTCCTTCCGTGTTCATTTTATTCGCTCTGATTATTAATTTGTAGAATATATATTAGTAATCAGAGTTCTGGTAAGCGGTCAGATTGAGATTTATTGAGTATTCATGCTTTTCGCACGAATATTTAAAAAGAGTTGCGCGTTTTACTTAATATAACATAAGATATCCATATAATATTAATAAAATAATACTAATTTTTCTGTCAAAAATTGTGAATACCATACATAGGAATACCCAGGATATTTGATCAGAAAACACAAACGGTACCGTTATACTGTTTTGTCTATCCTAGACTATGAGCGCCTTCCTGCTCTTTGTCCCTTGTGCCCGTAGTGGCAATAGTACCATATTTGCCTACTGAATTTAGGGGTCAGCCGTCTGAGACAACAATTAACGTAGACAATCTAAAACTTGAAACATTTCTTCTTTTTGTTCCCAGCATCTAACAACTTGCGCATGCGCAGGCTAAATTTCTTTGCTCTTGTATGATATGGCTCCTCCGACAGCAGCTCACCACCCAATAATCGTCTGCTAGTGGAAATTCGAATGTATCTGCGATCAGCTGAACCGCTCCCGTTGATGCTACAGTCCTCTCATCGTTTTCGATATATCTTATTTCTTGCTATTACGAGATCATGTAAATGTGATTTTTTTTTCAAAGCAGATAGCCATTATGTCGAATGAACGATTAGCCGGTTCGCTTGTAGCTGTCGCCTTGAAGGCAATCAGCTTAAATATCGGACTCCACATATCTATGCGCTTGTGTACCTTCGTCTTAAACGCATTTATACTTCGCCACATCACCAAATATGCCTTCGGAGTGATTAATGTCCGGCTGATGCTATTATTCTCAACTATACACTTTCTTGCCAGTGAACCCTTTCGAAGGTGCGATTTTTGCACAAAGGAACGCAGAGTCAAAAAAACGATACAGTTGAATCAGGTGATACGAGATAGATCAAATATTTTCATGGGAGTCTCATTTTATGCGTACAAAAAACGTGCCTGCGGATCGAGAAACGCTGCATAACAATAAGCTTGCCTTGTGAACACCGTACATGATTTCAACATGACTGCAAACTGAAGAGTAGTTTCTCGGTTAGAACACGAAAATTATCACTGAAGGTTTATTTTGGATTCCGTTTATTTACCGGATGTGAATAAAAAGCGCAATAATATTTGGCGCCAAAACCCCATAGTCGTTTTTAGTGTCAGCTTAAATACTCGTTTAAAGTTAAACGGCGTCTGTCAGCAGAGAGTTTAAAGTATTTAAACAGGATTTTTTACCCCTTAAATTTACACTGCTTCTGTTTGTAAAACTTGTAGAATCCGAACTACTCCAAATATTAGTAATAATCCAAATCACATTTTCTAATTTTTGTGTATCTTGTGTATCCCCTATAAGAGGCCCTAATATTTTTTCAGCATTTTGACCACATTTCGTTTTCAAAAGCGTTGCATTCCAAGGCCAGCAACGCGTGTAAAGCGCTTTTAATAATAGTAATCACATAGTGGTAATAGACGATGCAGTTTTTCACGTTTACTGATAATGTTCTTCTTCCGCAGAAAGGAGGTTATCTTTTACTGAGGTAAACCCAACTGCGAGATTCTCATTTATAACAAACAGAATATGAACTCGTGTATTTACCTGATTAAATGTCATCAGTATTATAGAATATATGAACTGAGTAAAGGTACCAACACTAAGCAACATGCCTTCGTTCTTCAACATTTTCAGTCGTTAGATAAAGACAACTCTGGAATATTCATGGCGTTTTCGTCAACATTTTCCAATTTCAGAGCGTGCTGTACGGATACCTCTCATGATAAGTGGAGTAAAATTATTAACTTATCCTGGTTGAGTGTTCCTTTGGCTAGTTCGGTGGGTGCGCTTCTTTCGGTGGTATGGGTTTATCTTTTAGAAACTCCAGATGACCCAACGTATTTGCTTAGTGTGGGTATCACTTTCGTCGCGGCCATTATCGAAGTTATGGCTGAACCTATGTTTATTATTGGATGCGCCTTTGGATACGTTAAGTTTAAGGTTTTTGCCGAAGGTAAGCGTAGAATACGATTCTTCCTGTATAACACATATTCGTAGTTACTCAACTGATATGGGACTGGTGGGCTGACTGAGTTTATTAGAAAGTCGCCGCCAATATTCGCAAATGGTACTTGCCATGATAATAACAAACTTTACCCAAATCTCTTGCGGGTGCGTCCTTACAGAGGTAACGCACTTCCAAGAATCTCGATTTGAAATTAAAACACGCGAATATATTTTTTTCTGTTTTCTTCTATGTCTTGTGGTATTTATTATACGACAATATGGGCGTCATTAGAGTACACAGTCAATGTAGGTAAACTATTTACCAAAAAAATCATAGAATCCGTGACGTTAATTTTTTTCTATTCGTCAGTTTCCAATTTGAACATTATACTTTAAATGTTCTCAGACATGTACCGTTTATACATACGCGTGTTATTTATCAGGTTTCATACAATCTATAAATAACTACTCGTTGGAGTGCTGATACGTGTGAACCACATTGTTCGCTCTTAATCGAAATTGTTGCAGGTTCAGCGTTGGCACTTCGCTGCGTCCTGATGTCGGTGCTCGTATTCGTTCGGCCTAGTCAAGCTTTACTTGCGTACGCCATTTCACAGCTTATCGCCTCAACCTACTTCACTGTAATTTTCTACGCATACTTTCATTTCGTGTGTGCTCATAACCTTGATACGAGCTTACCGATCGCTCACATTTACCAAATGATTCCGTTCTTTGAGGGTGTCGATGGAGCCGTGGGTGAGCTCGCGGCAAGCTTCGTCAAGCAAACTGTATTCAAGCAGGTTCTTACCGAAGGCGAACGTTATGTTATGACAACATTCTGCGTTCTCGACTTTGCCTCGCAGGGTGTTTACGAAGCTGTCAGCAATCTCGGTTCGCTGGCTGCACGTTATATCTTCGGACAAGTGGAGGAAAATGGCTATCTTTTGTTCGGTCAACTCTTCGGTAGAGGCGATCCGAACACGAGAAAAGAATCGGACGTTCGTTTGGGTGCCGAAATTCTCAGCAACCTTCTCAAGCTCATGCTGATCGTCGCTCTCGTAATTGCAACGTTTGGGCAGGCGTTCAGCGGGACCTTACTGTACATTTATGCCGGCGATAGCTTGCTGCCATTTGGCCGCACTTTGATGCGACTTCACTGCATGTACATAGCATTCATTGCAGTAAACGGTATTACCGAATGTTTTGTATTTGCCACGATGACCAAAAAGCAATTGGATAAACATAATGCGAAGATGGCCCAGTGTTCATTGATTTTCCTCGTCGCGTCGTACGTCTTCAGTCGGATATTTGGTGCGGTTGGGCTCATTTTTGCCAACATGGTGAATATGACATTACGAATCGTTCTAAGTTTTTGTTACATCAATCACTTCTTTGCCCAAATCAATGCAAACATTGTTTTACGTTCAATGCCTAATAAATGGGTAATTATTATCCTTATAACGAGTTGTGCGCTGACGCTTACAAGCGAGCTACTTATTGGAGATCGCATTATTCCACATGCAGCTTTCGGAGGCGTATGCTTTTTAATAGTGACCATAGTCACCTATAAAAGCGAGCACGAACTTACGAGTTTTATTAGAAAGAACGTCATAGAAAAGAAGCTTTAATGCTCTGCGTTTAGGCGATAAACAGCATTAGCATCCTTTTTTAATAAGCATTATCATCCTCATTCTTATGCTAAAAGACCGACATACACATGTGAATGTGGCCGGTCATACGATATCCGGCCGACGTGATAATGAAGTAGCACTGCAATTACTGTATTATATAATAATCTGTGATCCTCCTTCTATTAAATGAACATCGTACACGTTCCTGATATTGACTTTGTTTTCATTTGTTACAGAGGTATGCTTCTCGTAGCAAACAGAAATGCTAAACACGTGCAGTTAGGAAAGCACATGTCCAGAAATTTAAAAAGATCATAGTAATAAGCCACCACAGTACATATTTCAACTACATTGAGTTTGTATATATAATAAATATTTACAAAATTTACATCGTTACTACTGTACCGAAGAGTGTTTGTTTGACTCATCAATAACGGTGATAATACCTTTGTTACTTAATATATGTATAGAAATTTAGATACGTTCTTGTGCAATAGGCCACGGCGTGTCCTAGGTGCCTTCAGGCAGGACGATGCGGTGGTGATATTTTTTGTCTTCTGGCCGGCTTTGAAATTTTTTTAAAACTAAATTTTCGTATGTACATATTTAGTCAAGTGCGACTATTATGTGATATTTCCTCTGTACATTAATCCAGCTTATTAAATTATCCGCTATTGTGTGATCTTTTTCTATCTGGGCTGTCCTACTTGGTATGGCCCAGGATATTGTCCCGATGGCGGGGGCGCCGGAGGCGGAGCCATATAAAGAGGCGGGGGAAACTGTGCTCCATGTAGAAATTGCACACCGGGTGGAAATTGTGGAGCTATATATGGAGAACCACTGAACACAACAGGGCAATTTGTTCCAGGACCATATACGGGCTGAGGCATTGGCAACACTGCATTATATTGCCCGCGGGACATTGACCAGGGGTCCTGAGCTACTTGTGGGTAAGCTTGTGGATACGGCATTACGTAGCTATGCTGTGCTGTCATATTACTGTGATGTACCCCCATTGGGTTGCGGTTACGAAAATTATTGCGATTGTTGTGATTGTTCACGTTGATCCGCCTAACAAGAGACTGCTGCTGTAACGGAAGTCGTGGACGGAAGTCCTGTGAGTGACGTCTAGGCAACGTCGAAGTGCTGCCATTTGGGCCCGCTGTAGAAGGTCCATCGTCGCTGAGAATGTCAGCCCTGCTCTTGCGACGGTTACGGTAGTTGTTGCTACCGTTGTTGTTGTTGCTACCGTTACTATTGTTGTTGTTGTCGTCTTTGGATCCTCGTCTGTCGACCAGCTGCCCATTCAAATGTCTCTTCGCACGCCTTTCCTGTTTGGCTGCTTTCTCTTCTTCATCGTTTGAGTAATCGAGCTCGTGCTCCGGCGGCTCAATGTCGTGTTCCCATGATGCGTCCGAGCCCTTCATCTGCATCAATTCCCTAATCTGCTTCTCAAACACGAAAAACGTTTTGTCGTGACCGTTTGCATAGAAGATCTTTGTTCCCTTTTCCAAATGTTCGTCGGCAATCTCCTGTGAATTGTTGAAACGGAGGACATAGTACGGCCTTTTGACAGGTCCAATAACGTCGAAGATTAAGCCAACAGCACGACCATCGCCGAGGAACAGAGCTGTATCGAGATTAAGCACAGGGTGGTCACCGGTAGATTCCACTACGACAAGACAGTCAACGAATGAGTACAGCTCACCAACGTGAACCAAAAGATCCTGTGCAACGGTGATCTGAAGCCTCTCGACTGGTGGCAAGTCATCCAACGTTATCTCGCCTTTGACGGTGTGGCCAAATTTCTTTGTTTTAGCATCTTCGACTACTTCTTCTTCGTGCGGTGCCGGTTCGACGACAATGTCACTTTCATCGCTGTCTGAGTCTTCAAATTCATCTTCTTCACGATAGACAGTCAGCAATTCCGCTGACTCCTCTATGATGTTACCTTTAAGGAGATTTGCAGCGAAATCCTTGAGGGTGGGTGGGGCTTCCTCTTGGTCAAATTCATCGTGTGTAATTGTTGCAGAGCTGCTGGAAGCCATCTGTAATAGGATGTTGATGACAGAAGAAGAAAACTTATGAAATAGTACTGGTAACATTAGTTTTACTGCATAATTATTCACTAAGATAATTTCTAGGTTAGGTTTCTGCCTGGAGATACCACCTCTATTACAAAGAACAGTTTTATGTTGACGTGTGCTCATCGCCGGGTACAGCGATCATTGTATACGTCACTGATTTGCGAACTGCTAAAATAAATTAAATAATAAAAGAGCTCCCAGACGGTATCTTTATTCATAAGTTTTCTTTTACTAATGCTTAAGGTAACATGAATGTCAAATCTCTACGACGAAAACAGACAAAAAATATTTTTGAATCGGAAAAATAAAAAATACTTAATTTCAGTTTACGAATTTTATAAAGAAAAATTTTATATCAGAATAGAGTTGGCAAAATGGAATTATATTCAGAACGCCAAATTTTTATAGCAGAATAAATAAGCGTCAATTAGGAGAGCTTGTTTTCCATTGTAAGAATCAGGACAAAATTCAAGTAAATTGCGTTATAGAAGGCGCAAACGAACTTCTCTAAAAGCGAAAATACCTCCACATAATATATATATATATATATGACAAAGCTTTGTCTATAAATAACACATGTGCAAAAATTCAAAAGATATTCGGCGCCTTTTTTTCTATTTCGTACAATAATGTTTAATTACTGACCAATGTACATTTATAATAATCAATTAAATAATTTGTCTTACATACATCATTTCTAATCATGAAGAACGATGTAAAATAATCCAACGTGAACCGGGTCAAGAGGACGCATCCATAGCATCAGCAGGTTGAATGATTTGTCAGTCGTTCGCCAACCTTCGTTACACTACAATGTAAATTAACAAGGAATGCTTTTTGTTTTTGAATAAAATTCTGATGTGTTGCCCTTTAAGGCGGCTAGATTCATCTCCAGTGTAATGGCTGCATAAAGAAAAAGCAGACACGGTTGCTTGTCTAAAATCGATAAAGCAACATTATTTTCATTACTGCACGACAGGCTTAAGTATTGAATAAAAATATTTCTATTTGAGATTCTAGTGGCAATCAGTTCTGCTATTCAAGTTCATCCTTAACGAAACGAACCAAACATTTGACAACCAATTAAGCCCTAGTTGTGCTTGAAACATTTCTAACTCTGGAAAAATTGGTATACTCGAATTAGTTAATTACCATAGATGCAGTATACATAATGCCTTGATGACGACTATTTCAACGTATAGCATTTTAACTTTCATAAACTTTTCGATAAGTACCTGAAGAGAACTCCTCAAGCTGCTAGGCGCGATGTTTACAAGCGAATTAGCAATCACTTTCGCGTTAAACTGTCACCTCTAACTGACTAGGCGAAAAACGACCGTATTCAGCACGTGCAGTGTTCAGCTGTTGACAATGAGGTTGATGATCTTTTGGTGCTCAGTAATGAACGCGCAGCCAGGCGATTCACTAAAGAGGGGCGTCTGTCAGCGATCGTCCCTTGGGCGCTCACTGGCACTGGTCACTATCGGCTGAAGGTACATAAACTTCGTCATGGCCGCTATACTCAATGGCCAATTCATGTAATTCAAAGAGAAACTATGTAGTTGCTGAGGAAGATAATTGTTAACTTCTAGTTAGCTCTTATTTATGCAAACACATACACACACACATACATGATTCATGTTTATGTGTGTTTAAAATCAATACAGATGTACTAAGCAAACGTTCAGTCGCTAATAGTTACATAGCAATTATAGTAGCAATCTTTTTTTTTTTTTTTCTGTAATAGATTGCTTTGATTTCGAGTAATTTGATCTAAAACCATATGTAACAGTACTCGTTGCGTATGGTGCTCAAGTTTTCACAAAAGCGATCCAACCAGCTTTAGATCCTGCCACATGGCCCCGTATGTTTAGATCCGGTGATGAACAGGAGCTTTTCTGTCTTACTCGGGTCGTCATGGCAACGCCGTAAGTCGCTGGCTTCGACGGCGCTGTCCACAGCATCGACGTCACAGAAGCAGTAGCGAACGCGGATCAGGAATAGCGATAGAACATAACGATAATTGCAAAAGCTGCAGCGAACCCAACCAAGAGCAGGAACTGTGGTTATTTTCGGTTCATTCATGGCTTAACGTCCAATCCAGTAAAAGTCCCTCAATTCGAACCATTTAATGACTGTTTGATTGATCGTGTCAGGACACTACATCGTTACGTAATTTTGATTTTTGTAAATTTCGGCCACGAACGGGGCTAACCACTATTAATAGTAAAAATTTTTTGTGAGTGCTCCAATCTTTATCGGTTTTGCAAGATAGAGAAGGGCTGCATCAAAAACTGTAAACTTGCCATAAGTGGAATCTTGTGTGTAAGCTAAGGATAACAAACAAGCATGGGGTCACGATCGATTCTAAACAAAACGTCTAGTACTATAGATTCATCGCGGTTTCGCAAGAAGCAGAAGTGGTACCACCGAAGACCGATACTCGACAATGCGTACTTCACCAACTTACAGAAGGGCAGTTATATTGCCGCCCTTTATGCGCTCGTAAGTTCAGGGTTCTCGTGTCTCCTGAGTAATTTGCATTGTAGTTCGGATGATTATCTGTTTTACGGGGTAGGTACCAATACAAAGTAATAGATAGTATGGTTAAGTAAAAGTGGCATTAGATAAATCTACATTATTATTGGGTAATTATAAAAACTAAATGTTCCAAACTTGCAAAGTTTTTGCATCAAGGTGTACTGTTGTGGCAGTGCCAGGCGCGTTTTTTGAGAGTTTCGTCATTTCAAACAAACCTTTCCTTCGTAAAGTTAAATATTTTTATTAACATACTATATAAAATTGCTTTACGCATTTCTACCATTTGATCATTACACCGAGCAATTATGAATCGGTCACCTAAATACAAATGCGCGTCGGCCTTTATTTCAGTAGCATCTAAACTTCGGTTCTAGATAAGCTATAGTCAGTGCTTTGAAGCTTGTTCAATTGGAATAACTCAAGTTATGAAAAAAAGTTGATCTGATAAATAAATAAATTCACTCATAAATAAAGATTTCTTTGGCAAGTGAATTTATCGTGCATTGATCCTTAGCTGCTGTGAAGTGAATTTTTGTTTTTGCATTTTATTTGGTATTGCGATTAAAGGATATTTAGGGCATGATACAGATCTTAGTGATTGCGCTTCGAAGTTCCAGTAACAGATTATATTATATATATCTATCGGCGAGAACTTGAACGCTGCATGCTATGTTGAATTTAGTATGGTAGAGAAAACTTCGTCGCGCACGAATTAATCTTACGGGAAGATAACGAAGATCAATACAAAAAAGTAGTTCTAGATCTTCCACTTCCAGTTCGTCAATGGGCTCCTGTACCAATTCCTGATTTGGTGCTTTGTCGCTTTGGCCTGCGTCATTCTATCCAGACTGACAAAAACTTTCGCAGAGCCTCTGCATATTTGACAGTTTGAATAACATATGCGTACTATGTTGAGCTCGACATTTTTCGATGCTTCACACATTTTGACAACAATACGTTGTTTGTCATAATGGTTTGCGAACTAAACTAACTATTAAACGCTTTATAATGACTATACGCTTCTGCATGTGTGCTTATATAGTAAAAAGCTCAGTGGCTTGTGTGGGGGCTCAGGGGCCATTCTGTGTTTTGATTGCGCGTTCGTACTGCTACTAGTTTCATACAGTGGATTTCTCTAGAATCTTATCATAACTATGGTCTGCCATTTCGTACGTGCTTTTCGTGTGGTAGGGTAGTGAATAACGTTTCTGCCTGCTAAATTTTGGGGTATGTGTGACCTAAGTCCTAGTCCAGACGGGACGTACTTTGTTTTCTGCTAAGAGCTATTTGTCTGAAATAATACTTAACGGCTGAAGTGCTGAACGTAAAACATTTTATACATTTTAGACAATCACACGTTATCCCCCTTCGCAATAATCATCTATTCACTTATTTCTATCAGGTTGAATGAAGAATTTATTATAAAATCATCGTTATCTCTCTCTCGTATCTAATAATAATATATAGCGTATATTAGACAATCACTGCACCATCGCAGGAATAAAATTGAGCTGAATCTAAGAAGCTATATCTAGATGGAACATTATTTGGATTAGGGCATCTTTTGTTTAAAACGTAACTCTGTTAGTGCAGTACATTGCTAGAAACCCTTGAGGCTTGGCGTACACACAATTGCCCCAGGTTGTGCAACATAGGGCAATTTATCACGACACATTTTCAAGTAGGAGCGCACGCCTAAATAACAAAGATAAGTTAAGCTTCTATAGTAGATGCGATCTGATGCTACAGCTCTGTCCAGATAGCTTAATCCGATTTGCTCTCATATATTTAGGCTTATTAAAATCACAGGAGTTACGTTGTTGGGTTTTGATTTTCTAGTTGACTTTTGTATAAAAGTCAGTCGGCCAGCCGGCAAAGTTTTTAACAGATATTTCACGATAGTACCGTGTGCGATCGCGCTCATAGCCAAAAACCAAGCCAACATAAAGAATTAGTAGCCAGCAACAGTAACGGCGCTGAATACGCGAAATCGCTCCGCCCTCTTCCATATATTCTGCGGTAAAGCAAAATTGTCAAGCCAGCGTTCGAAATAAGGACAACGTATCATATACGTCTACTTCAGCTGAAAAAAGTGGATCAGTTTTGTTGGTGCCGACGTTCTACCCGTTCAACTTCATCATTGTGATCATACACTGGCAATAGTGGTAAACCGACGGGCCATTTTAGTACAGCGATCGCTTGCTTTGGCAGACTAGAGAGGCAGCTAGCCAGTGGACATCTGCATTGCCTGCGTTTGCCTGTGACGTCCGTTAAAAAATGACCAGTGTCAGGGACAGTGCAAATAGGTCACTTCAAGCACTTATTCCATTTGGTGTTTTGGCCTATTGTGAAATGTCTTTAGAGCTTCTCTAGACAAAGTGGATTAAACGGCAAGAGCGTCGATTTTAAGCCATCAGATATTCTATAAAAAAGATATATAGAAAAAAAACGTTGTCAAGGAAAGTAAAAATAACATCTATAGAGCACAACAGTCGGTGTAGTACGTTAAAACAAATAGTTTTTAAAAAATTACTAGAGTCAGTTGTTTTATTGCTTAATACCTTATTTACTGATCAGTCACAGCCTGATTACCTTCTCGTAAAGAACAATCTGTTAAATAACGGTTTTCTAACAAGATATTAAAGATTGTTCTTATGGTTAGCCATTGTCAAACAAACAGTGACTTGAATCGCTTGCTTGTTTAAGAATACAGGGCTATGAAAGGTTTGCTTTGTAATAGGACTTTGTATGGAAAGAAGCTACGGGGTAACATAGCGTAGGTTAGAAATCGAAAGACGTCTAAAAGCAATGCAACATTAAAAAAGATAAACCGTTTACTAGAATATTAACAGAGACGAGGGGGAAGGACATTGTTCAAGATAAATGCGGTCACTTTTCTGTAAAGATCTGCTTGTGATAATGAAGTCAAGTTTTTTTTTTATTATCGAGCGAATCACAATAGCGAACCGGTTATAATCAGTCATATAACACTTGCCATTGAGCTTTTTAGAATATCCGATGTGACTGTATATATTTTTTAATGGACTAAAGCTAAAAAAATATCTCAGTACGATTACAGTAAGAGAGTATTTTGGCAGCAAATAAAATAGTCAGGCACATGACAAAAAAATGCAAAAAATACCATATTTCAATTATTTGTTACAAAAACATACCTGGCTAGGGAGTCTATATTTACCTAAATCAAAGACGCTTAACATATTGAAACCTCGTGTTATATTTGCCGCTATAGCTGGGTTACAAATATAAATGGGTTATTAATATGAATCGAATAGAGGGTTTTGCACAATCAGAGAAGTTGAAAGATTTTTAGCAGATAAGATAAGCTACCTCTCGTTTTTCACTAGTTAAGTAACAAGTTCTCCTTTAAATTTTACGTATGGTTAGACTGTGTCGCTTTTTGTTCGATTGAAACACAATTAGCCTAAATAAGAAAAAGAAGCTGAGTTTCTAAGGGCCCGTTTATCATTCGTGCCCATTTATTCAGGACATACGAAGACGTTTCAACTTCGCACATTCTCTCACACGTCTCTTCATGAGCAGAAAGCGCAACAGTTATTGCTTATGCTGTCTTAAATATGGACTAGTAAATGTACTGATGAGAAATGCTACAATTTTGTAAGCACTAGATAAAACTATTGTTAAGCAAACAGCGATCAAGTTTATTAGAATACTAAGGCTGTATATTCGTGTAAGGCTGTATATTCAATCTTCACTACTTCAATAACTTAGTCAAGTTATAAGTAGCTACAAATCAACAGTGCTATAGGTGCGAATAGTATACGTATTAAGTCAGCTTAGAGAGGAACTTGTGTGCAGTTTCCAAGCGGGGGAAAGTGGCTTACGGAATTTGGTATTCATTTTAGTTAAATGTTACGAATCATTTATTACAGGTGGAGTGCCTCTTTATGATCTGCCTTGTGGTATTTGATATTTACTGTCTAGCCGAGGCCTTACCAGGCTCCCGACATTTTAGATACTTCGGAATCAGTTTCCTGTTTGTCTATAGTGGAAATCAGCATGGTTTGTATAATTCACACTTAGAAAAGGCATTTTCATACCAATAGTATATTCGGTAGCGGCATTTTTCGAGCTATACTAGTATCACCTTCATCGAAGAAGGGCAAAGCGTATATGGTAAGAATTAATATTTAGATCTTTTAGAAACTAGACACACTCTAAAGATGTAGAATCTATCATTTTCATAAGTCAATCCGAGCGGAACAACTAAAAGAAATCGTCGTTTACTCGCTTCTTCTTAATAATTTCAGTACGGAATCTGCTGATAGCCGTATCAGTATTTTCGTTCATTGGCGCTATTTGTCTCCTGGTAACGTCCGCACAAATTATTTCCGCTTTACGAAAGGAACAAGAGGCCAAATTCAAGCCCTGGCTGTATGCAATGTTCATATTCACCGTTTGGCGCTTCTGCGCTATTATGTTCCGGTCAATTGCAAACGTAGGTCTCCATCACAGTCGACATGATTTATTATACAATGAATTTATAAATTGGGACTTATAATTTTTCGACGCATTCGGCTATCCTTTTGGCGTAAGCAGTTCTTGGGCTACGCGACAAGGACCTGCTCCCACCAAAAGGCTCGATCGGGATGAATCTTACTTTATAGATGCAAGGTTTCTCCAATAGAGCTACGTAGGAAACGCTATGGTAACCATTTGTTGACGCTGGCACTTAGATTTATAATGTTGGGTACCTTAAGATGTATACTAAAGTAATTGAATTATTTTTAGTTTAAAAACACTTCATTTAAAGCTAACGAAGTGCTGCCTGCTCCATTGTTAGAATTAGAATGTCTTTTATGATTTAACTAGGTCTCCAATTTGAAATAAACATGTTTTTCGGTGAGGTCTTATATCGAGACATTGTTCATGTCAATGTGAATTTCATATCATAGGACCTGTACTACGCGTATCATATCTTAATGCTGCTGATTTGGGTGGCTTTGATTGCCGGCAATGTCTTTGCCTATCTCGTCGTGTTGTCCAACTATCAGGAGCTTTCCGATATCACCCGACTTGAAGATCTCGCCCGCAGTAAGGTACGTTTCGATGAAAAATAAGTTTGACAATGCCCATTATCTCGATAGCAGTATAGACCAATAACGTCCAATGTGGTACAATGAGTCACATACCCATTACATATATACGTGTGTGTGTGTATGTGTGTGTGTGTGTAGAGAGAAAGAGAGAGAGGGTGGGTAGAACTAATTCCGAGACTCTATCTGGTGATGTTTGCAGATGGGCGTTGGAAGCACCAGCGTATCACGCTCTGTATCACATAACAGTCTAGACACGTTCAAGAATTCGATGCATAACTCGTCTTTTCAGTCGAACTACAGCGGTCGAAGTGGAGCTCCATCGGTTTCATCCGTTCCTATGCGACAGTTTCGTTGAACGTAACAAATTAACGTTACTGGCATTTTCTCTGTTCTAGAAGGTTGTTGGCGATAGGTCCAAGGTAGTACGGCGTTTCATCCTGTGGACTGTATTTGCTTGTACGCAAATTCGATTTAGCATCTTCGTAGAGTGTCTTGCTGGGCTACGTAAGATGTATATGGCCGGCATAAACAAGCAGACTTCCAGCAATAGAAATATTCTTTTCTGACGGTTGCATGTAAACCATACTTCCATGCAAACCCATAGAATTGTAAGTACTGTATATTCGAAAAGGACAATGCGGGGTGTCAACGCGTTTTTTCAAGGATAATTTAGGGTGATCTTTTGGCTTGTACGATATCCGTATGAATGGCACGTGCTTATCGGTCCTGTTTATGTTTTCATACGATTACTGGGAGGCTGATGTAATGTTTATACTTAGCATTTATTTTTGTTTTAAGGTAACTTAGCATTGTACTGAAAAGTAGTTTATAAGACACTTTTGTAGATTGTCTTAAATAATTGAATTGGTCTTCTCTGAGTGATCTGGAGCTGGCGTATTCTTGGAAATAGGACCAAATTTATTCTTTGATTTTTTTTTACTTCTAAACTTGCTGAAGTCTCTGTGTATGTGTGTGTGTTTGTGTGGGTGTGTGTTTTATAGGTAGCTCACGACTACGTCGCTAGTACTATATTTGTAGCTAATAATATATATTTTCTGGTTTGTATAATATAATTTAGATGTTGGTGTTTTGAAAAGATTTACTTGTGGTTTGGGCGAGTGCGTAAACTGGTATATTATATATAGTATTATTTAATTATGGTTAGTGTAGCCAAACAGCGCCATTATGTTACCTCTGTAATGCAAACGTAGCAACGTGTTGATCGAATGTCAAGGTCACAATACGAGGCGAAGTCGAAAAGGCTCGGTTTTACACGGTACAAGCACAAGACCTAATCGAATGCCTAGGAGAGAACAGCGTTTTATAAGTGAGTACCGTGCGTCGGGAACCAAAGCTGACTTCAAAGGAACTTTACGAGAGTTGACGTCGCTATGAAATAGCGCGAGACGCACCTGCAGAATTCGGCTTGCGGCAAAACAGAGTGGCATCGGGTGTAAACGACGAATAAAGGACTTGCAGAAATCTTCAACAACAGCACTGGATAAGAAATCGACCCAAGAACAAGGAAGATAGAACCCATCAGCCACTGCATTTGTGTAGGACACGGACCAGGATGATGCTAACTATGAAAAATTCAAACGTAAGGTTGTATTAGCAAACCACCGAGCCAATGAAAAAGCAATACACTATATATTTTTAGGCAGATTGAGGTAAATTCTGTCGTTGTACGGTGATGAAACAGTACCTTATCAGGCTGTATTGCGCATATATATAAGATTTATACAAGTATGTCATAGAAATTTGAAATGGGGTAAGGAATGGAAGGCACTTAATGGAAACAAATGAACAAAGATTAGGACGTCCAGATTGGGTATAGCAAGACGCTACAGATATTTCATATCGACATTTGCATTGGCTCTATCGAAAAGTAGGGCATGTGAGAAAAGGATGCCTGCTAAGTATGATAATAATAATAGTAATAGGCAAAGTGATATAGACATATTTTGGTTCGGCAAAAATGGCGGAAGATTACCGAAACCCAGAGCGATTTTTCTGTCTCGCCATGTCCATAGAATATTAATTATGATTAATATGCTATGCACTTGATTTTTCTGCAGTGGTTAAGGTCGACAAAAAGTAAAAACAGTGACAATTTAATTATTTTGTGATTTAATTTATACGCGAGACGTAGCACTGGACATAAGTAAAAAAAATAAAGATTTATATAAGTATGGTTAATACCCACACAAGTGATACGTTAACTGCCTTCTCTAGAAGATCAATGCATGTTTGCGATAAAAATCTTCCTATTAAAAACAACCACAGCTCATTAGCGGATAAATTTCATTAACATTTATTGAAGATTCATAATTATCATTGACCATCGTTACTGCGACACACAGCATCATGCTTATTTTAATAATACTAATTGTAATCTATTATATTTTTTATATTATACTAATGCTTAGTAATGTTTGTTGTCATTGTTAGTGATATAATCACAGGTGTATTTTTACAGACTGCGGCTCTTTAAATCGTGTTTCTTTCGGTATTCTCAATAGTCATTTCCCTTCGAAAAAAAAGCAAATTAACAATATCGTTATATGTATATTTCATTTTTGTTAGATGGCGCCACCTATTTCCCGCGTCTTGTTTTTCGGCTAGCTTCTCTTCAGCGCTTTCTGTTCCTGTATGCATTCATATTGCAATAAGACATCTTTCGCTTCCGCATTGTGCCTATCGTTATTTTACCGTTGCCATATCACTTTATCATTCGTTATTCTGTATCTGTGTTTGACGTTTTACATCACGACTCATCCTATCGAATTCGTTACCTAATTGTTATCTGTCGCCATTTTGAATTATGTCATTAGCGGCATATTTGTATTATTAGTCTCGAGATTGTTGCTGCTGGTAAACCATCTATTGCGACAAATCATCACTGATTACCTCCTTCAATTCGTTATTATTGGCTGTATTTTGGTTAATCATTCCTCCAGAATCTCATTTACTGCTTAACTGTTAAAGGCTGTTCGTAAGTGTCGCGTGAATCGCTAAAAAATCTGCCATGGGAAGAAAAACATTGAAGAGCTATACATATGTATCTCTTGAAATCAACGATAGTATTTAGGTTAATCTATTCATTAGCATAGCCTTAGGCCATAAGAAGCGTCCTTATTATCGGCCGGTTTGCGCAGCATGCTGATAAATTAGGTACACACAGATGGTTGACATTTTGGTTTTTTACCATTTTGACTAAGGGTAATTTGACGAATTCAGCGAAAAAAAAAATCGGTCGACCGCAAATGCGGAAAACTGACCAGTCATTGATTCGGTTAATAGCTGGGGGCTGGCTTTCGTAAGCGCTTTCGGACCACCTGCCGGCTGGTAACAGCCATACTTCTAAAAATGTACACGGATTCGTAAATGGTTTACTATATACCCTATTATGCTCGTCTCTAAGTACTGGGTGTCTGAAGAACGCTTCGCGTTAGATGAATCTTTTCAGATGGTCAGTACACCTCGTAACAGCACGATTGTTTAGTAGATATTTCAGCAAATTGTGATGGTGCGCTGTTTATATAATAGGCAGCCTGTGCCTCTTGCCGATTTGGTTTATTTCAAAGATTTGAATTAGAACGCGAGTATTTGTGGGGTTCCGCGTTCATCGTTTTACGTTCGAATGTATTGTCGTTTAACTGTATTATATATATTTTCTATCATCAATCTTTGGCTATATTGCGTCTCCGCTGAGGCCACAACGAGTTGATTGAGAACATTATATGCGACGCGTGTCACAGTGACAATAGTGTTTATTTATATAGCTCTTACTCATATATACATTAGACCAATCCGTTACAATTTCCCTACTAATTATATGGCAACTTTTTCTTCCTGATAATTATCATATTTTAACGTTAGATGTGTTATTATCTTCATCAATATGTTAAGAACTAGTACGCTATCTACCCCGTATCTTAATAAATCCACTGCTCTTTTTCTGGTATATGATTCTTTTACGTGTCTTTCATACTGTTTCCACAATTTGTTCTGTATTGCGAATCGACTTCAGTGTTCTTCCGTTTTTGTTTTCTAGACGTCTGAGTCTTATTTTTCATCTGAGCCCACGTAAATACATCTCTACTTTTGACATTTTTTCAGCAACAGATATTCTATAATCAACGACCCTGTCGTTTAACAACAGTGCGTTTAGCTATTGATAATGATCTAATAGTGCTTCCAATATGCGCAGTTAACACGGTCATATGCTACATGCTATCGGTATCTGTGTGACTTCCCTTGTTGCAAGGAGTACCTCTGTAAAATTGGGGTTGGGATTTAGACTATCAATAAACGTCTATTTTATCCCGTGTTAAATTCAAACAAATGTTCGGAGGGCCTTAAGACAATTTGAGAATAGACTGCTTGTATTCGAGAATGTCGAACGACGGTTACAAAAACTTGTCGGGAGAAATAGTTGTCAGTCTACGTTATCGACACCTGACTCAAAAATACGGAGAGCTAGAGATATGCCTAGAATCATTTCATTGTACAGATGTTGTTAGCCGGTTTCGGCTAACAATGTAGCAGCTGCTTACGTTGACCTATTTAGGTTCCTTAAGGCTGTTCGTGTTTGCGTGTGTATTGATATAAATATTGACTAGGTTACCTTGTGGCCACTTGTAGTATAATAAATATATTGAAATTTTCATTTAAAAATTGCTTGCTTCGACCCAAACGCAGTCACTTCTCCCAGTTCTTCCTTGAGTTACCAATGAGTTTCTGCAGGATTTTTGCGTCCCGGTTATCATTCGTTTCTAAGAAAAAAAAAAAAAGCTTTTACTCTCTGACGATAACCGACGCGAGTCAACGTATGTCTATCGAAGCCGGACTAATCATTGATCAAGGGGCAATGATCAAATGCGTTTTCAACGTCCTCGTCTGCAGCCAGTTGATCTAGTCGCACGCTTGTTTCTCACCCCAAGTTGATGTCGTGTGTATGCTTCAAGCATGTGGAAAACATCGGCCTTACGCACCAAAGGGCTTCTTCTACTGTATTCATTCGGCCATGCCTGCCACTCCACTACACCACCTGCTTCCATCCGTTCACCTCTATAGTTTATTATATTAATTATACTAAGCTTCTAAATGCCTCATTTTTTCCTTAGGCTAACTGGAAGGTTTCATATATTGTAACTTGTATAATCTGCTCATAGGCTGAATGTTAACTAAGTTGTTTGCATGTCCCTGAAGTTACCTGTTTATCTATTGATGTAGTATACGTGTACTGACGATATTAGTCGAGGGTTGGTTGCCAGGTCTATCGAAATCGGAGCGAGGTCTATCGAAATGGATACATTGCTCGCTCCTTATAACATGCGTATTGGTAAATTTTGAATATATCGTGGAGCTTGCTGGCTATAGTTCAAGCAAATATTGTGTGCGTCTGTCGAGCGTTTTGCGCTCGCCTATTGCTCGTTGTTATAAGCGTGTGTATCGATCCACAACTGGCTTCAAGCTGACGGCGTCACGTGGACGTATGCGAGAGCCAGCCGCTTAATCCAGGTGGTCTCAAATCGTTCACAGTCGCTATGCTCGGCTATCGAACGCGTACTCTGGTGCCGTGGTTCTGTGCTTTCTTACACAGGGCTTCACCACATTTGATGATATTTACGAGTGTATATATATGCCGCCTTCCCCTGTATACGTTTCTGTGCGCGGGCCTATTTTATGTAACAGTTATTAACTACAACAATTGATATCATGACTATTTATTATCGGTATTATTATTATTTACTGTTTTGTTGTCCCTAACCAACAACATTGTTGCCGTTGTTACGAGTAGTGCTATTTATAACATGTATTTTAATATAATTATTACCTGTTGTTAAGTTTGTATAATCTTCAGGTGCCAATACATCATGTTTACATCTGTTTACAGCAATGGTAGTTCATGTCGATAATAGCAGTAGCAGTTATAATAGAAATATTAATCATTCATGAGTGAGTTGCTCGGAAACGCACGCGTAGAAAAATCGAGACACGTTGGTTAGAGGGAGTCGTGTTTGTTTATTTCTTAGTTTATCTATTCGTCTGCTTTTACGTCTTCACATGTCTTGCTATACTATTATACAGCATATTGGAGTAGAAAAATAAGGTATCAAGCACGATGTCAATGCCGTAATGATCAGAATCGACGGTCGATTAATCAACTGGTTCTCTGTGACAGGTCAACCTGATTGGATTCAAGCGATCCCTCCTTGAACGTGTGTGAGTGATCGGGTTCCCTGATCGTTGACTACTCTGTCTTCCCCTTCGATTCAATATGTTGACGAATAAGCCCGTATCTATAGACTGTACTATTAGGAATCAAGCTGACGTAGTGCCGATGTTATTAAAACAATATATGAAGAGTTTTGGCCTATTCTGCTGATTAAACGGTAACGTGCCTTTTGTTTTTCCGATAGATACTGAAACTGCTGCTTAACCGTCGTGTTTAATGCTATGAGGAACGGCTGTTTCTACGACAATGGGTAGAGTAATGCATGATTAGGCAATAGCCTATCATTCGTTGATGCCCGACTAGAATGAGGAGATAATTACTGAACGTATCTAACCATATTGTGACCTCCTCTCGGTCAATCAAAGGTAGAAGGTCGAGTGAGATTGATCCGTTTTGTACGATTCGTAGGCTTCATTGATATCTGAATACAGCTGGAGGCACCTGATAGAGGTGGAATAATCTAAAATTGGCATAATTCGTCAAAAGATTCAACTTAGCGCATCAGAATTAGTTAATGGTAGGTTAACGGAATAGAATTTCTTGACGGTTGATGTTTAGATTTTCCATGGCAAGGCCAAGTGTACGGATGGACGCCAACAGGTGCCTAGATCAAGCTATAGATTGAGGAGGGTTAGAGTGAGGTATGGCTAATTAGCCGTTTTATTCCGTAGGAGACAGTAATGGAACAGTTCAAGCAATTTTATGACATGTAACGTACGTGACTCTTATGATTTTTGGTGTTACTTCGTAACATTTGTCATGGCGGGTGTGTGTTCGAGCTCCAATAACATACGATGATATATTCGAATGTCTGCCGTAGTTCAAATATGGTGCTTTTCGTCTTTTTTTTTTTTTGAAAGTCAATGTGGTAGCATCTCTCTGTATTAATGAATGGCGTGAGAACTAATGGGAGTTTGAGTAGCCTTAGAGGAATTGAATGCTCAGTTTTAGAAAACGATGGCGCAGCTGTCGTGCATCCGGGTATCAGCGATTTGTGTTGTTGCTGATTAAGGTAACATTATTAATTATACATACCTAGTCTATAGCATACTATACTTGCGTTATCTGTTAGCGTTAATTATTATCATTATTATATTATGATTATTATTGTGATAACAATTAAATTGTGAAGTTTAATTGAAAGATATCTTTTTCCATTTTTCGTCATTTCTGCAAAATCGTTCTCATGATTTATTTTCCTTCCACTGTCTCTATGATACATTTTCGCTCAGCAGAAGCTTCGTAAAAGTGCGTGCTTTTTTCGAGCTGTGACTACAACAGCGCCACACGGAGCACTGTGGATACTCTTAAAACGCAGATTTGGTTCCTATGCCACAGAGCTCTCGACAAGCGAAGTCATCAGGAAATGACTCTCTCGTCGTGCGTGGTGTTTTCCTACAGTTAGCAGCTGGAATCGCTGAAGCTATTCTGGTAGCGGAAGTTGAACCAGTACACCTCAACGAACGCAGTGTCTTGCAAGCAGGCTGCTTTGCCAGTCAGCTCTACATTGCCCCGTTATTGAACCATGCAGGGCTTGAAACAAGCACTCGCGTCCCGTAATGACCCGATGGCCTTGCCGAGTTCTGGAGGTTATCTCTGTCAGACTGAAGTGCGCGGGATGATACGTTTGCGGCAACCGGGTACGTACCGCTAGTACACCATTTAGCGTTGAGTGTGAGGAGAAGCTAACATTGTACTGCTTAGCTCACTTTGTTCCGCTACGTTGTTTGTGTTTATATGTCGCTTGTTCAATTTTTGTGAAAATATGACCAGTTCCGTTGGGCAAGGCAAGGTTATGTCTAGTGCAAGTCACGATTATGTATTTGAATGTTGCGGCCCGGCTGTGGTGCCATAGCGTTTTGGGCAGTACGGTAGTTCGGTAAAAAGGAAGACCGAAAATCTTTTTTTTTTTCTACCTCTGGCGCTGAGGCGGATTGATGTGGATTGCAAAGGTATTCCAGTTGTAGTGGCAGTTCTGTTAAGAGTAAGATAAGTGTTAGTGTACTTTAGAATTAGCGTCATTCTTGTTTGTGGGGTGCAATTAGAGACAGAAAATACAGAGAATTCTCGCAGTACGCAGTTTATCGCGACGCGTTGCGTTGTGACTCGATATTACGGTTGCAGTGACGTTACGTAGCGGTGAACGTGCTTGCGTTGGTCGGCGTAGGAATTGCTTCTGCTTAACGTTGTGTGCTTTTGTTGACTACATCGATTGTTTCGTATATTTTCCACTTTCATATTCTTTGTTTCTGGCTTCGCTAACATGTAGATCGGTGCATGGACGTACGTTATTCAAGATACTTGTTGGGAGCTTCCAGATTGCATTGACAATTCGCTGCTTTGGCCTTCTAGGTATTTCTATTTCGGTCTTCCGTTTCGCATATCATCATTCTATAATATCAGTCCTTTCTTATCGTTTAGCTTTCCTTCGCTTGTTGTCTATGTAGTAGAAGGTTTGGATATACCCTACAGTTTCGCATAGAAAGTGCTTGGCGAACGCTAATCGAACTCTCTTTGTTTGAGCAGCGATAGTGGCAACCTAGAGGATTATTATTTTCATTTTAATAACACTAATGGCTATAGTTGATTAGAAAGATAAGCAGTCACTACGTCTAGAGAGTGCGGCCATAGCTGACCGCCCAGCCACTATGGGATGCGGCCGGTTTCACGTATGACACGTGTCATTTCGTCTCACACGGACTTCATGACTCGATTGAGCTAGCCAACACGGCGTATAACCATTTGTTCTCTCGACAGAATTGTGCTTATCGGCGGCACCAATGGTAAACGTACGCTTTGGAATACCTGCGGGGTCTGTGGCTCGATTGTTTGGACTTCATTGTCGGTACTCACGCGTGTAGCTTTCTCTAGGTTATTCTACATAAACGCAGAACATCTCCTCGTATCTTTTCAAGGCATCATCGTCCATTTTCCTCGTTTCTAGTGTCGCCATCATTGTCGACAACCGATCCAAGGTTTGATCGCTTAGAGGCACAATCTGCTAGAACAAATGATTGATTAACAGCTGTAGAGAATCGGCTGTGTCGAATTTTGGGCCTCAGTGACCGTGTTTCATTGATGAGAGCACTTTTATTCAAAGTATACACAAAAGAGATGAGGGGTAGCTAGTCGTGTCCTTGAGGCGTGCACAACGAACATAGAGAGATGCTCCAAAGGTCGACAGAATCGAGGCGGCTGTTTTTACCATTTTGATGTGGCCCAGATGTGAACAACTAGACAAGAGAACACCCTGTCCTAAGTGGTAGACGTCGTCCCATGAAAGTTACGTTCGTCAGAAATCCAGCAATGAAGGTGATCCGGTGCTAGTAACCCCCTCAACCGAATACATTTACCATCAAGTGTTTAAATGCTATATCGGCGGTGGCAGTAGCGATTCCCGTTCGCACCGAAGGCGGTACCAGTGCGAGCCAGAAACAGCGGCTGGGTCTTGAACGACCATTCGAAGTGGGATGGTCACGTCGCCGAGGAACTGTCCCCCAGGTTGACTTCCCAGCGTCGACTGATGTTCCCATACCGACAGCTTGAGAGATGCCTCTTGCAGTTCGGAAGGTTCAAGAGACGGAAACACGAATGATTTGTTCCATTCTGGGTTAACAGCTGGTTCGCTTACCGGGGTTTTCATCGCAGTGAACCCCCTGAAATTGTCCGACACCAATAATACAAATAATTTTAGTTACTACAGCGTATAAGTTAGATACATTGGGAAGTGGCCTGTCAATTAAGCTTAGAATTTCCACGTGTTTTCGGTGAGAGCACATTGAGAGGTCCGTTTTGATTAGAAGAACGACGAAGCTTATGACTGCCTTGAAAAAGTTGTAATCGAAGCTCTCAAGTAATGCCATAAAGAGCTGTATTGCGAACTATATAGTTTTTTTTTCCATTTAGCGACACCTATTAAAATGACATCGTCCTTAATATTTCCTCACTCCACAAGAAGCGATCCGCTGTGAATAAATGTCGCGGTGAATTTTAGCTTGAGCGCTGTATTTGTATAAAAAGATTTTTCTCGAATAAACTTCAATCCAACAAAACTGGTTGTTATGTATCGATTTTTTCAGTCATCAGCTCGACTGCTAGACGTAGAAACCAATATATGTGAAGAAGCAGGACATATTCGCCAGACTATAACCCAGTAGGGCATTGTTTCAACCCTGCACAACTGCGAACTCACGAAGCAAAAGATAAATTCACACCGTTATCACTGTTATCAAGATATGTATTTTTGTCGAAATTATTGAGAATAATGATATATATACTATGCGGCTACTTTTTTTCTTTTAATTTCAAGCGTTGAATGCGGGTGTTCCTGAACGCGATTTAAACACTAACCTAAAAAAAGGAAAAATATATAGGGCCAATTTGTTGACAGGTTGATCTAGGTAATCTAATGAAGCAAATTCATGACGATTGAACAGGCGAGTTGTTGCCCTGCCCCAGTCGCCTTTAATTTGCTACCTATTTATTATTTTTTTTGCCATAAATGTAATTCATTGTAAAGAGTTTTTAAGGACACCCATAATATCATGCATGAATGTTGCAGGTGTTAAGTTTTTGCCAGGATGTAATAAGCGAAGACCAGCTAGAGATATAATTAGTCCATTAACAATGTATGTCACGGAAACTGGCGATCGCTTTCGATTAACGCAGATTTTGAAACGAGTAAAATATTCAGATGATTTTAGGGAACCACACCCTTCTCACTGAATCTGCAGAAAAATGATAATAACTAAAAATTCAACAAAAATTATGTTGATCCAGCGTATTAGTATAGTTTTCTTTGCCCGCAGAAGTACACATTTACCATAAAATGGTCTCATTCAATGCAGTAGCAGATATTTCCGTGAAGGACAGCGAGCCCTACATCCTAGGACACCGTAGGACTTCTAACGAGCAATGGTCAAGTAATTAAGCACAATTGTGTAACTATTGCAGTCATTCGTCTTTGATGTTGAAGTTAAGTGGGCCGGGTCGGCAAAAGCCAATATCCGTATCCCCTTCGGACGAGTATACGCTCTTGGGGTTCCGGCGTATTGAATAACCTGCAAAGACACCTGTTATAACCTTCCTAGCAATGTTGGACCTGAATTATCTTCATGGCTAACTGCGATTTCGAGCATGAAAGAAACGTTCATTGACGCTCCCTTGGTTGAGTACGAGAAATCTCTCAGTAACTCAAGCCGTATGCCATTTCCACATGTACAAATAGTTCGCTGAGTCCTGCAAATTAAAGTTACCATTTATGTCCTTCTTGGTCATCGATGTTACGACGTTAAACGAAAATGTCATTCGATTTGCTCAGTCGGTTGATTGATACACAGGGCGCTTGAGGAACTGCTGAAGTTCAACGGAAACGCTGCTAATCTTCCACTCGACCGAAAAAAAACAATGACCTTTGTCAGAGAACATATCAGTTTTACTTGAAATTTCATAGCCATACAAGGTTTGTAATTGAACTTTGAAGCCCCCTATGAATGCGTTTTATTCGACATTAAACAGATAGGTGTTTATTTGAATTCTCAATTAGAAAACGATAGGTACAATTGCTGCTCGCTCAGATTTTGGGCTAGATTCATTCATCGAGGAATCAATTTCTGCTTTCTCCTTTAAGCAAAATACAAATTTCCTGTGCTCGCTACTGGTTTCACGGACGTTCGGATTGTGGTCATTTAGTCGACAATTCTAGGGTGACCGCTAGACCTTCGGACTCTGTTTGCCACCGCATCGTCAACGCTCGTCTTTAGGCAACGCATTCATCACGCTGAGCAGCGACAACAGGGAGAGCTCTAGAGAAAAGATATTAAGTGTTTTCAGTTTTTTTAGATATCAGATTTAGGCCTGAAAAAAGAACCACTATGCCCTTGTGCATCGGAATATGGTAAAACATTCACCGTCCCTGATTATGGATATCTAGCTTCACGATAGGCTTGCAATGCAAGCGAGTTCTTGGCGAGCAAACGGTCAGCCAATAGGGAGAATACCTTCATTAACTTTGTGCGTCAGATACTTTTGGCGTCCTTTAAGCAGTCGGTGGCCTATATACTACGGCAAACCTCTGAAAAAAATTAATTTTGAAAAATTACAAAAATAATACATTAATAGTAAAGTATTTCGTAAATTTTAAAATTATACGACAAGTTTTAATTAAACTATTAGCTAAATATGTATCAACTGCTACAATTAAACAGTTAACAATCATATACAATACAAAACGGGGGGCGGAATGGGCATTCAGAATAGAATGAATGATACCGCTTCGCTAGCTAAAATAACGTGTTTCTACACGCATCTACGAATGACTGTTTGCATCAATGTCACATACTGTGATACGGATCATTGACCTTAGAGGCACCAATGGCAACTGGCTTCACTATATTTTTATTATAAATTTAAGTTTTTTAATAGCCTTAGCTTTCAACATCGTGAAGTCACCTCACCGATCTGAAACTGGTGTTGATTAACGATCACCTTTCCAACATTTCCTTTATACCCATTTCTTACCCAAATTACCTATCGTCGAAAAAAGTCATTGTTATATAAATAAACAGAGAAACGCTTTTAGACAGGTGAATTTTTTTTTACAAACGGTGAAACAGTAGGTCTCGTGTTAGAAACGCTCTTGTTTTTTTTGTTAATATTTGTATTTCTTTTTATTACTATTGATACTAATGTTTAAATCAATTCTATTTCTTTGAGTGTGAGGAAAGAATACTCGAATTACTTTAAAAGCAAGAAAGATACTTATTTTAGTTTATTTTGTTTTTAAGACAGAGTTGAAATTTAGTTTCAAAGTCGCGAATTACGTACGATAGAAAAACTCAACAACATCCTATAAAATAAGGTGCTTTATAAATGTTCAGTGATTTTTATAGAGCGATCGCTGTATGATAATTAATAATTTCTAACTTTTTATTACTATTTTATTATTATTATTACTATTATAACAGTTATTTTAGGGACGCTATTGGCGAATTACGAAGGCTTTATAGCAGGAACAATGAGATGGTGCAAAGTATGTAAAGAGTAACACTCGAGAGATCGTTTTCAGGTCCATTGTTCCACGGAGAACATTGTCACCTCTAAAAATAACTTAATTTACATAAATTGTTGTGTAATATCTATGTGTGTGTCGTTGTTGAAACTTGAAGCGGCTATCCGTTTCTTGGTTTCTTCCAACCAGAGGTCAGACCCCCCCCCCCCCCCAGCCACTGCGTCGACTTACTCTACAAATATCGGCTTGTTTATATAGGCTCGCGCTATTGTGCACATCTCTGTTTGCTTCATTAAGCTTTCATCGGATATGTAATTTGAGTGCAGGTGTACGGCGAGTTTAGTATTTCTTTAGACACTCATAGACAGCTGAGCCCTACAAAACTCAAAAGCTAATTCCCTTCATATCGAGTTGCTAGGTCGCACGTGTCGTCTATAGTCAGAACTTACCCATCGGGGCTAAGCCTCAGCTTAACGTATGCGCGGTGTAGTGCTGTGACGGTATCCTGACGGCCGGGTTGTTTTCGAGGCGCTAGCCCTCTTACCGACAAAACCCGAACAACCAGATCCGACCGTTCTTCGTCGTAGAAGAGCTGTACACACATCTCCCCTTCATCCATGGTGCCCATACTGCCCCCGGTGACGCCTGATCCACTGGCACTGCCTCCAAGTTCGCCCTAACCCATTAGAAACGACCCATGCGTTAACAATGTCAGCTATCAATTTCGACTTAATCAAAATTCATTTGTCCATACACATGTGCTTTGTCTGTAGGTATGATGAATGCAGTGAGATACAAAGTTATATCACTCACATGATAAGCTTTTGGCTCAAAAAAATAATTACGATATATATGCATACTAGTTTTACGAACCTTTTTTATCCTTAATATTGGAAAATCGCAAATTATTAACCAGTAAAGATATAGGTCGTTTTTGTATTCGATTTATTCGTGTAAAATAAATCCGTATCAGGACTTCTCGTAGCGAAACACCGATACCACAAATGTCTACAGTCGGTAAGAAATTGATCTGCGTGCGCGGTCGCGGTACTTGGCAGGGTCAGAGCTAGTAAAATTAAATGGCGTCTTCGCTGATGTCCACTCTCGAGCATGTATGTCCACCAGTATGCCACGTTTATACTTATCGCCTCGTTTACGTATATATGTATATATATCTGATAGAACTACGGGTTATTTTTTGTACACATATAATACCCTGCACATGACGCGCGCTAACCTGCACAGAGTGTGTGTGCAAGAACAACACTGCGGTCTAGGTCTTTCATGGTTTTGCCTGCGGAGTGAAGCCTTCCCCTGGTTCCTTGGAGCACGAAGAGGCCCTTATGCCAATGGGCTCTCCTGCAGTATTAACCGAGGAAGCGATAAAGTGGATTCGAAATTGAATTTGCATGTTTCAAGCTATCGATCAGGGACCGTAGATAAGCAGAACCTGTGGCTTGTTACAAAACCAACACGAGGGAGCCGGCGTTCGTAGGACACTGCCTGGCTGAACAAGGCACTTCTCTCTTTTAATAGACAAATCCTAGAGACAGCTTCGAGAAGGTCCCATTCGTCGTTGTCCTTAGCTTCTGAAGTTTCTCCTGTTTCTATCTTAGTTTCTGGTGTATCTATGTATCGAAATTAGTTAGATCGTGCACAAGTGTGTGTACATCGCTTGTAACAGAAGGACTCGACATCAGTAAGGTCGCTCGACGGGCACGCACTATAACCTCATAATTGAATTTGTGTCTTCTGATCAGTTTTTATGTAAACTATGACAAATTTGGTTTAAAGAGATCATGATGGGACCTATTTTCCTTTGGGAGAGTCACTATCATGTGGTGACCTTCTCGTATTTTTCAAATCATTTCACGGAGAAATGCATTAGTTTTAGTTACAATCACTGAAAGGCCTTGTCATTCATCGTATTCAGTAGCATGTAGTGAATGCGACACTTCAATCCTAACTTAATGACTACTTAGTTACAGTGGTTTTCTATCTTGTCAGGGCGAAACTTACGGGTAGCCTGGGCAGCATCCTTCCGCTGTTTCTTCTTATCGGTGGAGCGCGTGGTTGGTCCAGCTGGCCATCTGGCACCATAAAGGATCAAAGCCAGTTGCTGTTATTAACATAGTTACTTCACAATAACATACAACAACTATAATTAATGATAGATAGCACCTGTAACCAATTTTGAACGCAATGTGTCCTGAGTTTTCCTGATACCGTCACATATCGCAAATCCATGAAGTAGTTGACCACTAAGAAAGTGGTTCCTCTTCTTTCTTGTGCAAAGCTAAAAACATATAGTTTATTCATCGTCGAAATTTGACATCGCTTCCCGTTAATCCTTCGAAATCATCATGGCCGATCCCATAGCTTGAGGCTAAGCAGATTCTACAATACTTATTGGTAGCGAAGCCAAATGCATGTTAAATGCTTGATTGGATGATTGAAGACAGAAAATACTGCAGCATCATTGGATGCTTCGAATTCAAGCTACGTATCTAATAATGCCTAGAAGTAATGACATGTTCTCGTAATATTCTCACAAATGAAATACTAATAGGGAGCCACCCGGGGGTCGACCGAAGAAAATGCCGAAAAGAAATTAGGGAACGGTTTTTGACAGTGACATAATGTGTATATCCTGTGAACTTTCTCATTTGCTAATTATGTATTTTAATCAAATATAAAATAGTGATTTGTCAAAGCAAGCACAGAGTCCTCCGAAATGAAAACTGTTGAAACTCGCGATGTCGTTTGACACACGAACAAACGAAAACGTGTTTATCAGAAACTAACTTTCAGCTTTAGGGTCAGTCAGTTTCTCTAATTGCTTACATCGTGATCACGTACCTATTTCATTGTCCTCCAAGTCGCCTGTCTTAAGTATGTTGGGATTTGAAGCGTTTGGCGAAAGGGGCGACATTCGTCGTCCTGTTTCGATCAGGATTTCCACTACGTCTGGGCTATGATCGAGAATCTCCGATACTTCTTCAAACGGCTTATCTACCAGACTTTGGCCGTTCCATTCCAGAACGATGGAACCTGTAGGAACAATGCACACGAACATGAAGTCGATCCGACAAAGCGACAGTTGTAGGTGTTTTTTACGCACAGAAAAAAATCGTTGCCTAAACGAGATCTTTGAAGCCGTTTCCGCTTTCAACCACTACTACTTTATCATAACTTTTGTTTACTCACTGTTTCTATACAACAGCTATACAACTGTATAGCTGCCATCTACAAAAATTGCACCAATTAGATCCCATGTTTGCGTCGAGAATCGTTCATATTATGAGTTTTTGCTATGAAAAAACCTACGCAAATTCGGCAAATTCAGAGCAGCAACGAAACGGCTCAGCTTAATATTTCAGTTGCCACAAGACGCTAAAAGCTCGTCGTTTCCCGCTGTTTTCAGAGCAAGTCATCTTGTGCAATGCTCAACTGCAGTGCCTAATACTCGAAACACCTTAACACATGCTGCTTTAGTACACGCGCGCAAAGGGCTGTTCCTTGAAGTCAGGTCATCTTATTTAATACAAAATAATGTTTAAATAGTGCAAATGTATCTGGTCATACCGCATCTGCATTATGCGCCATATAGCGAGTTGTCCTGGTTGTTGAGTTTAGGAGGTCAAACTTCCGCTTTACTATTATCTGATTTAATTTAATTATAGTCTGATATTAATTAGTGTTTTCTAAGAAGTCTACACCGCAACTAATGGCACCACAGGCGTCATCAGGTTCTTTTACTTATTGGATAAGCAAAAAAATGACTTTACGCTGAAAAAGAATGATAGATGCGTCTGTCGTGCCAGATAGTGCTGCGTGCCAGACCTACAGCTAAATTGCACTTCGTTTTTATGACTGCCCTTGTAAGGCACAGCATAACTACACTTTGAAATGCGATATATACTCAAATGTACACATCTGTTACCTACTTCGCAAAATCGCGTCTTAGATTAACCTTTTTGAAGTCCTGCGATGTCAGCTGAGGATCCGAGTAAAACCCACGACACAATAGCGTAGAGGTGTCCATCAGGGCCCCGCTTGCCACCCATGAGGCGCATGCCGAAGCCTCGAGTGCGACACGACGCGTCGTTCTTGTCGCGTTGCAGAATAACCCTCCGCTGTCGTGGCTCCCCTTCAGTACTGTCGCCTGACCCGCCCCGGAGGGTTCCATCTACGTCGTTTATCACGATGCGGATGTTTTCGCCTTCGGGGGCTGAAGCGCGCCGTTCCGTGGGTTTGCCCTAAAAGTGGCATTTGACTCTGCTCTAGTTCTTTTTTTTTTTTTTCATTAAAATATCAAGATAGAAGGAGCCGGACTTCAAGGGTTGGTAATATAGGGTTCGGTAAAGTTAGCTATTAGAACTGTGCAAAAGGACAAGTTTGACGTTGGCGAGCAAAGAAATCAAGATCTGGGGCAGGTGGGGATAAACCAAGGACTATTGGCAGATATCAGGCGGGTGGGCTTGAAATGGTTACTGTTACGTCTGGATGTTATCAATGTGGATTAGCGGGCGACGAAGATTCGGTAGTTATTTGAATGTAAGTGTGGTTCATTGCGTTTTACCATAGCAGCGGCGCGGTAAAAATAGACAGCGATATGGAAACATAGAAGTAACATGAACTCATGTAACGCATCGTAAAGACTCCAAGAGCAAGAGGATACTAGTTAACTAAGGAGGACAATGATGCTGATGGAAATATATATATATATACGTATGTATATATATATCGGACCTGATACGGGCAATATAGCAACAGGAGATCTGTACAGCGTATGCATATGTATTTTAAAATTTACTGATCGCCAAAAAATAGTATTACGTACGGACCAAAGGGGCAAATAAATCTGCTAGATGAATACGAGTACAATACGATATAGACAGCGGCGACTGGATGGGCGGCGGGGATAAAAATGAAACGATAGCCATGTTTGCGTTTTTTCAAGAACGGGAAACAAGGGAACATTTACGTGAACGCGCACTTTCGTAAATGTTTACGTACAAGCGGTTCCGTTCGCTCGTCGATTCAGACTTAGTGATCAACGTATTTGAAGTTCAAGTTAAGTAAACACCGAAATAGAATAGCACAAATGACAGCTGGGATCGCCACTGAACGTGTTCAGTGCTATATATTACTACATCGTGTGAAAGCTGATCAAACGATTATATGTATATAACTGATAAGTGCTTTTATATATCAAACCTTCTATGCAACAGATAAAATATAGTTGCTAATGAGTTTTGCCATTATCAGCAGTCAACCTACATTTTTGCATAGTTTCTTCTAGGCTTTTATGACTTTTATACTGTACCCAACTCGAGTTGCAAACTTATAAAACATGGTTCAGACTTTGACAGGTTACAGAAGGACTCACCTCTAACTAAGTGTAAGCAGTATTTTTTAAGTGAGTAAATTTCCGTAATTGACATTTGCGAACATTTATAGGTGGCATATTATAGCCTCTCCGGGCAAATAAGTGATCTCTAAGAACTTGATAATCATAAACTAAGTACTGCTTCAGAAAAAGTAAGCATTTTGTATAAAGTGGATATTCTTTGCTAATACATTGTATCCACTTTCTGCGAGGACAAAGTGAACACTTACCGTTTGCGTAAAATCGTTAAACTATAAATGTATAATTTTATAATAAACACAATGTCAAACTAACACAGTTAAGAATGGAACCTGTAAAAGCTGTTTATGTGTTTTTCTGTCGGTACGAGGTGGACAATTTGCAGGAGTGTAGCATGATAGGCGTTTGTAAAATGTAGGATAATTGGGGCTCGCTAACAACAATGAATCACGGTATAATAACAACCAAACATTCTTTACCTTAAAACCAGAGAGATCGCATTCAGACGGCATACGCTGAAAGTGAAGCGCCAAGCACATTTAGAAATTAATCGCGACACACAGCATGCGTAGGTGAATACAGAGGCTTACCGCTTGCATTTTACCCCGTTCTGCTACTTAGTTTGTTTATTTTCTTCTCTATTCTCGTTTCTGATGTTTTTCAACAACATCACTTAATTCCAAACATCTGTCAGTCATCAGCTAGTTGATAGTACGACCCTCAGTTAGCCAGCCAATAACTCTGCACAGACACATTTCAGATCATAGGTTACATATTGCTTTTCATCACGATCCTCGTCTCAACTTATTGCCATCGTCGTCATCATAAACAGTCGTCATAATTGTCATAGTGAGCATCACGTGTATCCGTGGCTGTAAACGACGCGCACGTCAACAGCAGCGCCGATCCGTTATCCATCCAGAACTCGGCAGAACAGGCCGAGCCAATTCAACGATACACATAGTGAACGTATATGTAGTTTTTCATCAAGTGTATGTATGTCAGAAATATTTAGATACGGAAAATTTGTACAGCAGAAGAAGAATATCCAGTGGCACAAAAGGGAGCGATGAACGGTGGGCGGGGCGTGATATGAGTACGAAGACAGTAAACAACGACATACTAGTAGAATGGGAAGACACAGAGGCAGCAACAGAGGACGCAATAAGTAACACGCGATAAGTAAACATTAGAGAGGGATAAACAGACAAACAGACAGTGGGACAACGCGATAGAGAGAAGCGAGAGAATGAAAAAGAAGAAAACGAGGGGCTATGGAATAAGGTGGATTCTCAGCGATCACACGACGGCTCTCGACATAAAACACACACGCACACACACACACACACACACACACACACACACACACACACACACACGCACACA
>NW_019214357.1:0-70782 GCF_002532875.2 Varroa jacobsoni | reverse complement strand
GGCTATTATTGCTGCCCGAACAAACCCGAAAACATACTATAATATGTTTTCGGGTTTGTTAGTGACAGTTAGGATATTAGCTCTGGTAGATATTTCAAGTTCTTTTGTTCGTTCACCTCGTGATTGTCGTTATCTCATTACAGTCATATAGTTTTGCTGTGACGTCGTTGTACGTGTCGACACGTAGACGACGCCAGACCACAGAATGGTAGAGAGATTAGAAAAAATGAACGAATAGTCGGTAGGTAACAACAATAAACAGTAAAGCTTGCGACCCTATAATAAGCGAAACTCAATAGTAGCCTTTGCCTCTTTTTCGCTATCGGATTGACCAATTTTTATTTTTCTTATTCACACAGTATATTATACAGTGTTTTCAGATCATTAGGCTACTATAGGTGTATGATCGAATGGTAAAATTATGTCTTGCTTACCTTGCGCCCTTTGCGTTTACCGCCTACCCACCTAATATGCCTATTGCTATTCAACAAGCAAGTCCAAACAGCCACCGTGGCGTTAACGATGGCAGCAGCGGCCACCACACCGACGGATAATCTCGACGACAGCAGAAGAACGATGCCAAATCCCAACGTAATAACCGAGAGAAGGCATTTAGCAAGAGGACCATAGCGATGACAGCCATAAACACGGGGATGAAACTTTATGTAGTTCTAGCAGCAGCTCAATCGTACCAAGCGGAAATGAACAGTAGGCCATAACAGTTAGTAGAGCTAGCAAGATAAATAGTAACCCTTACTTCATCCCTGATTAGGGCCGATCACGCAATAACAGGGTCGTCAATCAGAAACAGCGACAAAACACGAAAAGTAAATGGAGAAATGTGTAAAAATGCCTTAATCTAAAAACAGTAGCATTGCAAACAAGACAAAATGATATTTTGTATTCAAATTTTTTTCCTTTAATAAAAAATATATTTTGACAACATCCAGGTGATACAAATACGACACGTAACGGTTTTCGTTCTCCGGCAAAAGCTAATAGCTATAGAGGATGAAGAAGCGTAGGAACTGTTCATCCTTTGTATCATTTATCGAATCGGTCTTTGCACCGCATCAGATAAATTTATCAAAATGTTATCGGTTTGTTGCGCTGCTTTTTAGATTTGTGCAGGAATCGGCGTATCGATCAGCTTGAAACTAGTACGCAGTATTCCAAGAAGTAACATTTAATTGAAGCAACCTGCAAATAAATTCATGCGGATCCATGATTAGTTCCACAGGTTTGAGAACGTCGGCCATATAATAGGCCACATCGGTATCCATATGTTATGAATTTATCTATTCGTCCAGATTTTACCATATACTGGACACGCAGATATTAAATTATAGAGGGTAGACGAGCAGTTGCGCATCGACGAAGTACCAGCGTCAATTGGTCTATTTAACGGCCGCCAGCGATCGATGACTCGGGACAATGACAAAAACACGTACCTTCAGAAAACGATTCTAAGCGCTGCTCATGCAACTACCTCATGACCTTATTTGCGACATTACGAATTTGGTAATTCGTGGTGGTGGACTTTTGTACTCTCATGTACCAATAACACGATTTAACTCTGTGATAGGGGTACTTTTAACAAAGGGACCAATTGGCTGCAGGAACCTTGTGTTATAATAAAACGGGACAGATAAGAATTCTCGTAGAATTCATCTGAGCCTAACCTGCAACGAATGCTACCTAAACAAGGTAGCAAAGTTATTGAGGACACCTTAGTAGTTATGGTCTTTTTAAAAAACAATTTTATAGAAGTACAGGTATTTTTTTTCTCTTACTTCGTGTTCCCTTCTCTCTTTACCCATTTCAAGTATTTCATAGGGAAGAATTGAAGTTTCATTTAGCCCGATACATTTCGATTTTTCCCTTATTCTACTGGCCATAAAAGAACGAATTTGAATCAACTAGATTGACAGAGCAAAGGAGGTAACAACGGTTCGGGGCTAGTGGTTGCAGGAAAGCTGTGAATTTATTATGACGCTTGTGACTTCTTCAGCAGAAAGCCGCCTCTGAAGCAGAAGCCGTAATAAAAACTAAGCGAAAAAAATGACGTTAGGCTGGGTCACGACTTGGCCGTCCCGCTACCGTCTTTACGGTAGCAGAACAGCCCCATCATTTTGCGTAACGGAGATAAGAAGAAAAAAAGGATTGATAAAGATCGATGGTAAGCACACAGCACTGTAAAAGGATCGATGAGAGTCTTTAGACTTGATGATATGTTAGCTTCCTAATGAAACAGATACTACGAAGAGCACAGACGAGTAAATTGTTATCGTATGTAGAATGAAGTTAGACAAAAAAGATTCGACCCGGTTGTTTGACGCGGTTTTAGGCAGCGACCGAAGCTCGTCTGAAGGCCGGACCATCTTTAATGCGAGACGCACTTGATTCCGTTTAAAATATTTTGTTCTCTTATTCTATTGGAACAACTACGACTGATTTTTGTGGGAGTACATAGTCGTCGGCTTAGGTCTTAGGCTTAATCCTAGCCAGCTGCTTTCTTAACAGTAACTTAGTAAACGTCCTATTTTGCAGCCTTGATTCATGTGACAGCTAACAGCAGAGGTGTTACCTTCGGTGCTGCTAGGCAGACGCAACGCTAACAGCAGCAATGTTGTAATAACGACAGGATTGTTCCATGAGTTGTAAGGGCTCAGACGATCGACAGTCGCCGCTCTTCTTCTAACACACGATGCTAAAACCACGGTGCCTGTATCGCAAATATGTCCCGTTGCTACTCAGATGAGAAACTGATCCATATCGATCTCTTGTTTTCAAGGCCCTCGCCAATGACTCGCTTTCGAATCGCTCCTTGCCCTCGCTAGTCTAGTTAAGGCAGTAATCGGGTTATTGTCGTTAACAACAATCGTGTTGTTGTCGCTATTGCCATCGTCATCGTCGTCGTGGATTCCGTTTCCGTTTTGTAGTTCCCGTTCCCTCAAGAGCGTAACAATGGCGCCAGCGTAAGAGCACAACCTAGTGCAACCAATGTTACGAATGCGGAGCAAGTTTTTTTTGCTCGTTCATGTAAGCCTGCCTATCGGCTGTCTCTCGAAGGCCTTACGGTCTGTGTGCACGCCGTATGTGAGGCGTCACTTCGCGCAGATAGAACGGTTCCTGTCGCTACGGCAAGCTTCTTAGTTAGTCAGTTGTCATAGGGTGAAGATAAGACGAGAATAACGGCGTTAGAAAGTGCGGGCGAGATAGAACGGGTCGGTTAGCACTGACAACGTCCGACAGGATCGAATCGTTTAATGTAGACGCGACAGCGTCGGTGCTAACGAAAGCCCCAGACGTACGCGTAACGTTGAAGAGCTCTTGCGAGACGCAATCGTTGCATTAAGTAAATTGCTTTACTATAAAGTGAAACCACAATGTCATGATTGACACTGAGAGCAATCGTTATTATTTTTGTTGTTGCTAATCAAAAAAAAACCTCAGAAACGGGCATGAATAAACATTAACAGCATTAGTGGCAGCAACAAGCGATTTATCGTCAATACGACAGTAGCGATCGTCCTGTTATCGAACAATAATAATAGTAATAATAACATCGGTACAAACTTGAAATGAAAATCTTCTTCAAAGAGTGGATAGTTTACGCACAGATCACATAGCCGTACATGTGAAAGCGTTTGCGAAGATCTAACATAGCTGCGCAGATGTTAGCCTATATGCATTGTTTATGTAGGTCATTCTTTCTAGTCTGATCGCGTAAGAGGACTAAAAAAATACAATGCCAGCTTTGAAGTGACGGACATCCTGCCGCTTAAACCATTAAGAACTTGTCTGTTGGCTCGGTTATCATGCAGAGTTCATACGCAGTCTCTAAGTGCTAGAATTCCTGCTTCATTGGAATTTAGATAGACAATCACTATATAAACAAGCCTTCCCGTAGATATATTTTTATCACGTAGAAATGAGAATGATGAAGAGGAACTAATGCAGAGATGCGAGATTTTTATAAATGTTGTGAACGAATGATACTATTAACGCATTGTACTTCCTATTTGTGTTGTTGTTGTTACAGGTGCAAACCGCAGTTTGCCGGCGAATATTGTCAATACTCGAATCCCTGCACCGTTCATGGTGACGTTTGTCGGAACGGTGCTACGTGCGAACCTCAGGTTACCGTGAGTGGCGTTTCCTATATATGTCACTGCCCCATCGGATTTAACGGTACATTATGCGAGCAGCGCCAGCCATCAAGCTGTGATAGTAAGCCATGTCAAAATGGCGGTGTCTGCAAGTTAGCATCGCTAAATAGCTATTTCTGCGAATGTCCGTCCGGCTTCCGTGGACACAACTGCTCGCAGGTTGATCATTGCGCCTCGTTCCCTTGCAAACATGGCAGCTGCACGTCAACTCATTTCGGATTTGAGTGTTTGTGCGGCAACGGCTACGAAGGCGTTCACTGCGAATTCGACGTGAACGAATGCAGCCAGAACCCGTGCATCTCCGGTTCCTGCCGTAACACGCAGGGTGGTTATAACTGCGCGTGCCAACCTGGCTACACCGGCAAGAACTGCGAACATGAATTCGTGCCCTGTCAACCAAATCCGTGCCAACATGGCGGCGAATGTACGCGTGTCGGCCAGCATGACTACAAATGCCGGTGTCCGCGCGGCTTCCGTGGGGCAGATTGCGAGATTAACATCGACGATTGCATCGGCAGCCTCTGTGCCAACGGATCAACATGCATCGACGGGATCAACGGTTATACGTGTGCGTGCCCACCGACAACCACTGGCCAGTACTGCACGAAGGACGTAGACGAATGTTCTCTCGACTCAACGATTTGCAAAAATGGTGGCACCTGCCGAAACATTCAGAACGGCTTTAACTGCGTCTGCGTCAGCGGATGGACGGGTCTTGATTGCTCGGAAAACAATGACGAGTGCGTCGGAGCTAGCTGTCACAATGGAGCCACATGTGTCGACCGCGTGGGTCGCTTCGATTGCATCTGCCCACCCGGCAAAATGGGCTTACTGTGCCACATTGATGATGCCTGCCTCTCGAACCCGTGTCATGCAGGCGCGGTCTGTGATACGAGCCCAATTGATGGTCGATACAAGTGCTCGTGCAAAGACGGATGGACTGGTCTGGACTGCTCGCAAGACGTCGACGAGTGTTCGGGCGATGTGAATCCGTGTGAGCATGGCGGCACCTGTGTTAACACACCGGGCTCATTCGGCTGCAACTGCACGTTAGGTTTTACGGGACCCCGGTGCGAGGTGAACATCAACGAGTGCGAACCCAATCCCTGCGAAAATGATGGCACTTGCCTCGATGAAACAGGGGCTTTTCGTTGCGTCTGTATGCCAGGTTAGTATGAGGAAGAGAAACCCTGATACATTACATATACATAGATTTAGCTCAATCGTCGACGGTACACGAGCCTTAAATATAGCAACGACCGAATGATGCTTCTTGGCTACGGTTTGTAGTTTTTCTTAATACCACACAATCATATATATGAGTATACTCATATTTTTCATTAGTTTTTCTTGTTGCATACATCGATCGTAACTTGCCTGTTATCCTAGTCGGGCCAAGATGCGTCAGTTTGCGTCCCAAGTTGTTTAAAGAATTTCGGCCCTGAGCCATGATCGGCGATAGCAACTGATCTTCATTGCGCCATCTGGAGCATAGCAGCTCCCAGCCACGGCGCTCCTTGCCCCTGTGGACTCATATGATGTGTGAAGATAAACGAAATAGTTAACCTAAGTCGTGGAAGTTTTGTGATGGTGGCGGTGTCAGTAGCAGGAATCAGCCGGGGCTCTCTTACGCTCATTAAGGTCTTTGACGTTTTTTTCTCTCCTCACAATCACAAGTGCCGGCGCGTTGACTTGCTCAACGATCTGTCCTTTCAAACTCTTCGTGACTAACGCATATGTTCGGCTTTACGTAATATGCCTCTCCTGTATACGCGTGTTACGTGTTTAAATCGATGTCTACTAGTACATCTATGTGGTGTATAGCTCAGCGATCGGAACTACTGCGACGGTTCCGTTTCACTCGATGGCCTCTTTTTCGTTTTCTTACGGCTGGCCTGCTGCTGTTACTTCTAATTCTTTTGTAGTAAACCAACTTGAGGATTTCTTAAAATTCACAGTACTGTTTGACTGTCTATGTATTTATGTGAACATGTCTGAACGTGTCTAAATATCGCGTGGTCGACTAAGTTCCACAACTGATACGGGTACTCAGGTTTTAACCGGGAAGATTTGTGTTAGTACTGCAGTAGCTCTTGCCACGCACCGGACGATCATCGAGAATTATCCTCCTTTTTTGGACCTAGCCTTTCTTTGGTTATTATATGTTGTATGTAGCTTTTTTTCAGTGCGCTGCAATCAACGGATGGTGGAGCCGTTCATTCTCGTTCTGAATTGGCAATTTCATCCTTGTTGTTATGCAAATACCATAGAAGTTCGATATGTGCCGGCGTTCGTCTTTGCTATTGACGACGAAGTGGGTGACGTTCCCACGAGCAAAGTTCGCCGCGGCTGTGCCGTGCCTTCCCTTCAGCTCTTTCGTTACCTTTAGTGAAGGCGCCCATACTGAAGGCACTTCTGGGCTGCAAGTGAATTGAGCTCAAACGATGAATATAACATTGTACTGTCGGCGACATTTGAGTATAACTATAGTGTTGAACTACCTTGGAACTAAACGTACTGATTTCATCTTAGTCCGGCTTCGTCTACGGCCTGCTGACCGTCGACCCGTTTCGCGATTTGTCGGATTCGTCGTCCATTTATAATACATTATCATTCAATTCCGTCTGATGATTTCCGCTTTACATTGCGTTACTTTACTTTAGCCTGCCTTGTTTTATTTTTGTTTCCTGCTTGTCAATAACGATAAAGCGGTTTTGCTATATGGTAGTAGGACAAAGTGCGTCGCATCTTTAGAGCGCTTAATTGCATGCACAAAGAGTATTTTAGCAAACGGAGGCATTCGTCGGCAGTCTTAATATTATAATATATATTCTCAACGAACGGTAAATGCTTCTTGCAGTAGGTAAGGTCGTTTACTATGAGAGCTATAGAGCACTCATATTCTTGCCACGCATTGCAACCGTCAACAGAATAGTTTTAAAAGCCCGCTTTTCAAAAAAATACTTTCTTTCTTGGGAAATCGAAAGAGCCTCTGGGATCCCCAAAATCTGACCAGGGATATGTTGGACCCAATTGTGTCTTAGGAGTTACACTGAAGGGTAACCAGAACTCGAGACGCTCGCTTCTACACGATTGTGATCAGTCAGTTGGTGAGTGCCGATCAGTCAATCAGTGATTTTTCTACAATGATGGAAGAGAGCACTTGCTGATGATGTTGTACTTCGCGAAGTGGGTTGTTCTTATGGCTTTTCTTCATGCGGCTACCTTTACCATTGAGTGTTGTCCAGTCGATGCCAGCACTGATGCGGCAACTTATTAATTATCACTAATTCGTCTACACGCGTCCATACGTTTACATAAATGCATCGCACCTACATGTGTTTAACATGGGCACAACCTCAGATGTGCTTTGCTTCCTTCTACATCTTCATGAAAAAGAGACCTTTTCTCTACTCTCGCTTCTAGGTGTTTTAGTTGACGTTTTGTCGCTTCTTGCACCTATAGCTGTTGTATTGCAAAGGTGCCTACAAGGTCGTCATTGTCTTTCTTTCTATATTCTTTTTAGTGGTCATTTCAATGACTAAATCTAACCTAGGTACGGGGGTGTCATTAGCGACGAATAGCGCATTTACGCTAGGTACCTAGGCGACACCCTTCGCATAGTGTAAGCCTTCCTACATCTCACACACTGGGAAAGTAGAAAAGCAGATATCCGAAGCTAGTGAATCGCTCGCCATTCGCACAGCGTGCATTGATCGTTGCGGCATCACCTCTTCCCTTCTGGCGTTTAACATGTAACGCTTGTACAGTTGTTGACACCTTTCATGTCGTGTCTTTTCGTATTTGCGTCGAATTCAGATGACCATTCACTAGTAAGCATCTATGCGGTGAGCATTCGTAGCCATTGCCGTAACACGGTGGATTTCGTATTTTCCGAAGCCACTCACAAGTCAGTAGCATGAGTATCAGCGTAAGCTCTACTTCAGATCGAGCGCTCACATCGCAGTTGTAGTTATGATGCTGCTGCGCACACGTACGAAGCAACTTCGTATTCGTAATCGTTTGACTTCGAAGTTCGATCCAGAACCGGTGGATTTGTACTCTGATGAAGAAAACAGGAAAAGATGGTCGTGGCGTCTCTGACGCTCTGCAGCTGCCATCGACGCCTACTTACAGCAGCAGCGACAACTGCTCGCTGAATCGGTGGCAGTTGTCGGCAGCCTGGTGGTCATTATTCCTCAATCAATGGCCACGATGCGAACGCGACAAGCGGTATTACACAGGGATCGTAGCCGTCCACGTGGATAACCAGCGTCGTCCGACCACTCGTTGCCATCGTTCTAATCATCATCGAGAAAAAGATTAGTATTCATTTGTCATCTTCGCAGTGGTCTGTTCGTATAGGTGACTATTCTGCGAGAAAGACTCATGCCTTCTCGGATGCCTCTGCGTAAGAAGGCGGCAAGCTAAATTACCATTGCGGTTCCTACAGATGCTGTTAATGCCCAAAGGACAAAGGATCAAAACAAGAAAACGAGTAAATTTGCTTACTGTATATTGTCTCCTTCCAAAAGATACACAGTGAAAGAGGACAAAAGGCAGATGGGACAATTAGATCGAGGCAGAACGGAGTATTTTGTTTGTTTGGCTTAGTTCATAGGCAGTGGTCACAGTAGCCGCGTGGGGATCTTGGTGCTCGCTGCTAAAATTGATAGACCATCACATTACATCTGTAGCTATACAAACAACTGCATGTTAAGGCTCTATCATTGTTATTGTCTCGAAATAATGATCAGCACAAAATGGACGCTAGTATATCACATAAAAAGTAAGTGATGGTAGAGAAAACGAAAGCAATTTAATAGCCTTCCGTGCCTATGCAAGGGATTGAGAAAACCTTACTTGAATCTAACTGCGAACGTAGCCAATTTGGCTTCCATGAGTGGGTTGGAAAAGAGGGCAATCATAGTAATACAAAATTTCGCATTGTTTCTCGACAGAGTCGTGTTTTCACTCGTCACGAAGTTGCCCATTAAATTTCACAGGGTCGCAAAAAAAGCTTTTGGTTGTCGTCAGGCGCATCTGCATATACTCGCGCGTGGACAAATGCGTCTGCCGTTTCGATATCTATATGAGTACATATAAGATGCATTAAAGCATTGAAGGAATTTCAAATTTGTCAGTTTATAAAACCTCCGAAATCCACTTGTGTCAGATTACCTCGGTTAGCGACGGTGGTTCGATAGCGGTAAGAGCGGCGCTCAAGTGTTGTGATTATCATTATTGCTATAAACACAAATGCCAATATGAATATCTTGCGAAAAAACAGCTTCACGACAGGAGAACGACCTGATGAAGTGTCTTGACTTGGCAAACACCACGGAACAGAATATGTTATATAAACACATGCACATGCACTTGTGCTTGTGCTTGTTTATCCGTATGTAATGACACACGTAACGATCCATATCGTAACGAACGGTAGTTGTGTGGGGAGTAAAGCACCGGCTGTGGGCACACCCATTACCAAGCAAGCAAGCAAGCTAAGGAGCGACCCTTCGATTTGGCGCATCCGTACCGAATGCACACGCACCGAAACGCGTTCATTGATACTGGCTGGAGCACTAACCGGCAAAACATGGCCGTGTCTTCTCTCAAAGGCGAAGAGTGGAATCGCTCCCTGGAGACACCTTTTTGCAAAAACCGCGGACGAGATAGCGAACGAAGCTCTTCTGAAGAAAAGGGGCGACGTCGTACCTCGTTGCATGCATAGTTTGTGCATTAGCAATAGCTACTTACCGAAGATTCGGTTAGAAGTCATCCTTTTAATGCTGTACTCAGACACGTGGAGCTATACCCCGGTCCTAAACATGGCTAGGAGAGGCGCGGCAATTGGAGTATGACCCGTACCTGGATAGCCCTTGCCATCGTTTCGTTCCGTGCTCCTCTAAACGACGAATATCACAAACGAGCACGTAGAGATAATTTTATACCCACTGTTCTGTGAAGGAGCTACTGTGTTCACTTGGCTGCGTACGGCGCTTCCCGCTGTCTCTTACTCGTACTATAAATGCATTCACTCAACAAACAACAAAACATGAACTATGCCTTGGGTGTTGGCCTCTGCTTGAATAAGTGCCTGTACATATTGTTGATGATGACAGGACTAATAGATACAAAGAAAAATTCGATGTAAAGGATGTGCAGTTTCCTGGCGGGCTTTTTAACTGTTATTGCTATTGTTTCTAGTTTAACTAGTAACTGTTGTTTTCGTCGTCGGATCAGCTGGCTGACATTTTCAATGCTTTAACGAGCGCGAAAATATGTTTGTTTATAATTCAAGATTGCTTTTTATCGGCCTGTGTGATCCGTGGCTATGATGATTATTTCGATTATTACTGCTGTTCGATGCATAACATCCCTTACCGCCGTCTTCCACTGGGCAAGCAATATACGCTTATGTCGACGAGGGGACCGTAAAGAGCAAGTAGCCCCTGCTACTCTTGATTCCGTGCGAAAATCGAACCAACTCTTTCTTTACGGTTGATCGAAAGATTGCAACGGTGTTGACCGTGATGAAGAAACGCCAATCTTGAGTGAAGATTAGCAGGTTTTGTCACAGTTCAACAGCAATTTTAGTGTAGGCGACAGCGGCCCATAGGAATAGTTTTGAAAATCTCTAGTGCTTACCATGACAATTTGACTATCTCCTTCGCGTTTACTCATTCATAAATGTTCCCATAAAGCTGTGTAGTAGTCTAAAAAAATTATATTGACAGGCCTTTGTTTGTTAGACAGTCGATCAATGGCCAATCCTGCGAACCAATAGGATTGCTGTAGGCGTCATTTCGTGCCAAGCGTCATAAGTCTCCACTCGTACGGTCTTGGTCCGACCACACCATACCTCTGGTTGCCCGTAGTTACTCGAAGAGCGAAACTGCTAGTCCAAACTCGGCAACAGTATCGACTAACCCGATTGGCACATGTGCGCCAATGGTACGCGCGGACGAGAAAGTAAGCAATTGCCAGTCACTCAGCTCGCAGGCCGTCCGACGTATACAAAGCATCGAGCCACCAAACGGACGGTCCGTAGGTCCGTCCACCAGCCATTTGTGGACGGCTGAACCGTCCAGCCGTTCGTTTGGCGGGCCTGTTTTCGCGGAGGGGATCCTGAGGACCGATCGCCGCTGCTGTTGCTGTGGCGGCGGCAAAAACTGAAGAGTGAGAGCTCTCGTGAACAAACGCCAACAAGCAGCAGCAACAAGAACGCAAGCAAGGCGAATGATGGCCACCGCTGTCGGCCTGTCGTCTCAATACTGCCGTCATCGTTCCCGTTGTCGTAGCCGTCGCCACCATCAACAGCAGCAGCAGCAGCAGCCCAATAATCAGCAGTAATCAACATCATCATCAACTACCGTTGTTGTCTGAGAAAGGGAGTCTGTGGGAAAAAGTGGGCGAGAGCTGTTGCTTCTGATGCTAGACGCTGTTGTCGTCGTTTCTACTTCTTTGTCTGTGACTACTTGAAGAGGCAGCCGCTTTATTTGTGTCGCTGCTGGTTGCTAGCGCTGCAGTGCCGATTCTGCAACGGCTTAACAAGTGGCAGAAATAGCAGCTGAGAGTCAAGCAAAAGTAAAGGAACAGGGCGGTGCGCGTTATAGTGATTCCGCAGTTGAGCTATAGTAAAGTTATAGTGCGCCAGCAGCAGTAGTGATTACGATGACGCTGGTAGTGCAGCGTGAGTTAAATGCATTTAATAGAAAACGCAAAAAATGTTGAAAGAAAATTCATGTTGTTTTCCCATTTATACAGAAGTAAGGCCAAAATGATGATTACACTTCAGTCGCTGTAGATATCGTAGGTATATAGTATCTGCTACGGGACATAGACGAGCCTTCAAAAGTGTGTACTTACACGCCGTCCTTTGTATGCTGGTCCACCAGGAGTACGAACAGGCAAACATCAAATACACTCACAGAACAAGAATATACCCATTCGTAGCAGGAGGCAAATCTCTATCTGATACGTGTGAGCATATTCTTTCTCTTCTGTTTGCTAACTACAACAGCGGATCACACAGAACTCACTAATAACGACGACAGTCATCATCAATGGATATTTACGTATTGTTAGATTACTACTGCTGCTATTGGCAAATATCAGAAAGCGAAAATGGGGTCGAAAGTAGAACGCGTCCGTTGGCTGGTTGACTAACTAAAACGCAGTCCGCGTGCGCGGCGTAGATAGGCAACGGCATGACGCTTAACATCGAACGGCAACTGTGAAACACATCGCGTACCGGGAGCTGCTGAATCGGCATCGGTAAAGTTAGGGTCGCCTTTGACCAAGATCGTGGCTGGTTTGAGGAGACCAAGTCGCTGCGCTCGAGATTGAAGCGGTCGTAACATGAACGAAAACTATAGTGGTAACAACAAAAACAACAACAAAAACAACAGAAGCATTACATGTATTGTACGACCGACAATCACCTAGCTCTTCTTCCATACGACGAAACAACACCGCAACAAATACTGTTGTCATGTCCGAAGCAATGCTTAATGACAGCGGCGCTGGACAGAGCTTGGAAAATATATATTGATGTAATAAATACGTTAGCACATGTGGAATCGGCACAGGCCGGGCGACCTTCAGCTGCGTTGGATTCAATTGTTATCGCTGCGGACAACCTGATCGACTCCGTACCTTCAGCACAGATCGACTATGCTAAAAGGTCGAGGCAGCGGAAAACGCAAAGACAAGAGCTTTGTGTGGTAGTTTGGTACGACAGGCGTATGTACGCCAGCGTTACCAATGGCCATGCTCGCGACTCCGTTCATGTCGTAGCGTTTCAGATGTAGCATCCGTCCGTAGCTGTAGTATTTCGAACGTTTTTGCTGTTAGTACTGATGCTGGCAGGATCGAAAATTATGAAAAGCAGAAGGCTAAAAAAATACAGAGTGGATGAAGACGTTCTATTAGAAATGAGTAAATCTTTAAAAGAACAAAAATAAATCTTCAGAGAATCTAGCTGTTGTAACGAGGGGCGACGGCCGTGGGACCATCCGACCCGACTGCCGGCATTTTGTGGTTGCATTTTTTTGACGATTTGTTGACGAGCTATCGCGATACGGGCGGAAAGTGACAAAAAGCAAAAGGGAAAGGGGAAGAACGTTTAGGCAACGGCAGTACCTGCGCATCATCAAAACATTACTGTAGTCACATTGAAGACAAACGAAAAAAGAAGACGATGACCAAAGCGGCAGGAAGATATACAGCTAATGGAAACCCCACCCTTTGAAAATCTATGGCAACAGTCGATCGCCTTACAGGCCGCATTTCATCTGTCGCATGCATGTATCAAATAAGTGTTCTTTGTGGGCGGAGATAAAGCAGAGAGTAGGACTTGGAGCGGGAAAAACGACGTCCATGCATGATCTTAGCTGCGATCAGTCTATACATAGCTGTATTTGTATTGCTGCTGCGTCGTTGCTGAAGATGAGGGCGCGAACGGCCGCCCAAAGAAGTGCCGATTCCCTAACGAGCCTTCGAGGTGTGGACCCGCTTGCCTCGCATAGGAGCATGACGTAGGCCATGGTAACCACTAATCGTTCTACCACAATCCGTACGATCGTCTCTTCAAAAAGCCATTCGCTGCTTTAATTTTTTATAGAACATAATCGAAAGTAAAACATTTAGATCAATACATCTATAAAGTCGTCAGTCCAGAATGGATCTGTACTTTTAAGCTCGTTGTCGTAGGGGAGATGAAGCGAAGATTTAACCAAATATCCTTTATCTATACGTGTCCTTATAGTAAAAACTACGCGAGATGCAAACATTATGACCTACAAAATACGTATAATTAAGCATATTCTGATATGATCGTCGTAGCCCAATTAAACCCATTCTCATGGACACGCATAGTGCTTACGTTTTTATTTCTGTTGGGGCACAATGTCCACTGCACGCCGTGATACCTCATACTGGACTGTCCATTCAAGGCAGTAAAACAACAAAATGGAAGTAATGATTTCGTACGTATGATAGCATTTGGCAAGCTTTGTTAAAACAGACATGGTCACTGTTCGACTGCTGTGATATTTTACGTACATAGGGGGAAATGCTGTGAGTATGACGACTTCGGTTCTGGACGTTCCTCCGCAAGAGACTGGCTAGGTATCAGACTCACTTAATGTCGCTCGATTGTATGCAAACAACTTTCAGCCGCTTAGTGCCGCTTCTGCTGGCGCATATGTGCTTTCCCACTGACATATTCGCTTTCATAGGACAGTCGTATATTAGGTTGCGGATAATCTCGCTACTACTACAGCTGCTGCTCAGACTAGCTTAGAGATATCCGGAGGGCCCCTATTCGCACGGGGGTAGCCGGTTGAATTCGCCTTTTTTTAGCTACTTCTACTGCCGCTACTGCTGCTTTAAGGTGCATCCCAGGGCACGTCGTCATCATCATTTTGTCTCTTTTTTCATTCACCAACTTCGAGCTTCTGCTCATTTTCACTGCTTGGCAAAAGCTGAATGCTTGCCTGGTGACGTCGTTGTTCCACGACTCTGATGGTGCATCAAACAGCTTTTCGCTTGTCGCCGCCGCTTCTCTTCTGGCACAAGGACTGCATCCGTAGCAGCACTGCTTACAGCCTCTGCCGAACGAGAGTGCGCAGTGAAACCGACAGCGAACCAGGCTCTTCGTTGGTCGACTGATGGGAACCATCGACGTTATGGCATCATGGGAAACTGACGTCTTCTGCCATAGCCGCCATTCTCTTGTAGTCTATTCCTTCTGGAATCCTTCTGCACTACCTACCAGGTTGTCTGCCTGCCCGTCGTGATAATGGCGATAAAAGAGACGAACATACAAACACGCATAGGCAACAAGCAAATCAGGGACAAAGCTACGGAGAAGTTAGTGAAACAAAAACTTAGTCGGTATTCTGGTCCTGGATTGAAATTGTTTTTTTTGTGTGTCAACTCCTACCCATAACATAAATTGGAATGGGCTGTAGTAAAAATGGTACAGCAACAATTTGAATAACTTCATAGACAAAGGAGTTTCGAAAAAGTAAATCAAGTTACAATACTATTTTTGAATGCAAGCCCTCGGAAACTTTTCCTAAATAATTCTATCGATACAGTAACATCTTCTTAGTAGCAGTTTTGCCCACTGAAAACTTAAAATTGAGATTTTGTTTTCACAAACGTATACTTAGAGAACCCCTTCTTCGAAGTCCATATAACGTTCCAAGCTATACCAAACCGTAACGGAAAAGAAATGAACTACTATAGATAACTACTCATAATAATAATAATGGTTAAAGTCTACTGTCTTGATTAGAACTGGTGAAGATGCAACGCACAGTCCTTACAATAGTTTAGCTCCTATTCAACCTGAATTCTGGGCAGGAAGCGAAAAGTAGAAATCTTAAATCTGCTTTAAATCATTGCCTTTTGCTCCACCTCTTTCATCCTGTGCCACATACTATGTGAATATGCAGCTGCAATAGCTCTGATCTAAAATGAATGGCTCTCTGCGACAGACATTTTCCACCAGCGCCATCGTCCGTTAGTGTCACCCGAGGGTCTCTAAAGGTCTTCCTTCCTCCACCACTTTAACCCAGCAGATGGCGTTCGTGGCCTTTCCCTCTCATACATCTGTGCGACGATTGCATCCGGCGGCGGCAGTAGGCGACCATCCCGATACTTAGCAGACCGTGAGAAGATACTCGGAGGTCGCTCTCAGCTTTCACTAGATTTATACGGCGGTTGGGTTATCCATACCCCCTCCTATATATAGGCGACACACAGTCCGTTGACCAACTCAGTCTGTTTATTTTATATAAAACAAAAACCATGTTCCGATCGGCTGGCAATATCCAGAAAGCGGATTAATTGGTAAGACAATCACATGGCGGTCGCCAAGACCTCATTGGATGTTCACTACATATTAGATAGATGTATACTCGCACCCACGAAGCAACCCGTCAACATTTTCTGGATTAGCACCCATGATGATAAAAAGAAACTAAATACATCATTTCTGTGTCTGTGATTCTTGTGATCGATGTGACCGCGTTAAACAACATCATATCGTCTCGCTAGAGTAGTACAGAAAACGATAGTACTGCAAAGACCCAAGGGCCAGTCTTGAATGGATAATCGTATTGAAATAACATATCACAGTGTGTTTTTTGCAAAGTTCAACGTCGATATGTAGAAGCAGAGACGAGATTTCGGATACTGGGTAAAGGGCACATCAGATCGTACATTGAAAAATGTTCCGGATACGCAGTGGGCTTCTGCGAACAGCTTGGCGGGAACTGGGAATAACGCCGAATACTTTAACAAAATATCAACTCATATACATTGAGAGAGAGTTCAAATAAGTAAATTATGCATGTTCGTCTTCACTACTAGTCTGTGTATAGATTTACAGTTGATGTTTTATATTTAATATTCCAGAGATTAGTAAGTAACACTGCGGTTTAAGCAGTTTCTAGTTGCGGAGTACTCTTCACTACGTGATCGAGTACAATGAAAAGTTCATAGCGTATATTGAAATTTAGCTAACTTTCGTGGGGCTGCCGAGTTGTAATTCGGCGTTAGCTTCTGTGTTGGTCCTGCCTTAAACACTTGTCGCTTCAGTGTGAGATCTTCGCGTTGAAGCGACGTGACCGTGCACACGCCTGACAGCCTCAAATCATTTATCGGTGACGTCGTAGACCTTCTACCAGTAAAGCCAACAGTTGAATCGAAGAGTAACCTCTACAATTACCCCTAATTGTGCTAACAATTCTTTGGCAAATTTTCTGCATTACCAAGACATTAGAAGGGCAGATAAACTACTCGTAGAAAATCAACATCGTTTGCCTAAGAACTGAAATAATTACCATTTTAGATCGACATATACAAATAATGGAGCAGCCTAGCCGTTCACTTCTGCGATAAGCACTAGCGGTCCGACGCGAATGACCGATCGAGTTTCATTAGACGCTTTTCGCTTCGTTGTTTATATTTATTTGTTGTTGATGCTGGCGATAAATCTTCATGGATTCAGCGCGGCAAGAATCAAAATGGAGGCTTTTTGATGTTGGTTGGGCTTGACGCAAAAACGGAGTGTCTTTTTACTCTATAATAATAATAGAGAACGAAAGCTTTCTTCGCTGGCGTCGCACCGGCTCGATACCGGCAGTCAATATGGCCGAACTATTCGAAGCTCTCTTACGGTTGTTCTTATTGCTGCTGCTGCGGTGGGACTTGGTTAGAATTTCTATGGATTATAGCAAACTTTTACTAAAATGAAACCGGTTTGTATTTACAATCGAGTTGAACTGCGGCAGACAGATAAGCAAGTTCAAATGGAGATTAGTTCCCTTTCATTCAGCATAAGAGAATGAGGCTTTGTTGTGTTCGTGTCCTGTTTACGTAGTCGTTCATTTGATTCGAAGAAGCTGAACTAAAAATGAAGAACTTCATAGGCGTTAATGATACGCACTAGCAGCTTATGTTTCGTCCTGATGTTGATACATTTCAGGGTATAAGGGAATTCGCTGTGAGGAGGATATCGACGAATGTGACCCAAGTCCATGTGGGCCTGGCGTCTGCCTCGACAAGATCAACGGATATCGATGCCGCTGTCCCATCGGCTTCACTGGAGTCAATTGTGAAGTCAACATTGACGACTGCAGCGGGAACCCATGCAAACATGGCGGCGAATGCTTCGATCTGGTCAACGCTTACAAGTGCGAATGCAAAACAGGCTTCACCGGCAAGCTCTGTGAAGTCAACGTTGATGATTGTCAGAACAACCCCTGCAGGAACGGCACCTGTGTTGACGGTGTGAATACCTTCCATTGCAATTGTGCGGCCGGCTTCACGGGCCGATTCTGCGAGACCCAGGTAAATGAGTGCCTCGGGGAGCCATGCAAATTCGGCGGCACCTGTACAGACCTTGCAAACGGCTATAATTGCGCGTGCAGGCCGGGCACGACGGGCAAGAACTGCGAGCGAAACATCAATGAATGCCTATCGAATCCGTGCCGTCATGGTGCCACGTGCATAGACGGCATCAACGAGTATAGCTGCAAATGTCGACCCGGCTTCAGTGGACGCAACTGCGAAATGGACATTGATGAATGCGCCAGCAGTCCCTGCGCTAACGGCGGTACTTGCGTTGATCGGGAGAACGGTTTCCAGTGCACCTGCCCCCGCGGGTACTTTGGTTCGAGGTGCAACTCGGACGTGGACGAGTGCGCATCGAGCCCGTGCCACAACGGCGGCACCTGCGAAGACGACCTCAACAAGTACATCTGCCACTGTCCTGCGGGCTACACGGGCCACCGCTGTGAGAACGAGATTGATGAGTGCAAATCTAATCCGTGTCAGCATGGTGGAACGTGCCGGGACCGACTAGCTAATTACACCTGTCTGTGCGCCAAAGGCTACGAGGGCGCCAACTGCGAGATCAATATCAACGATTGCGTCAGCAATCCATGCGCTAACGGCGGATCTTGTATTGACCTCGTCGACGGCTACCAGTGCGTCTGCGCCATACCGTTCACCGGCAAGAACTGCCTACAGCGACTCGATCCTTGCGCCGTGAATCGTTGCCGAAATGGGGCTATTTGCTCGCCAAGCTCGAACTTTCAAGACTTTTCTTGCAGTTGCAAAAGCGGATACACTGGCCGCCTCTGTGATCAGGATATTAACGAGTGTGCCACAAGCAATCCGTGCCGCAATGGCGCAACTTGTATAAACAAGTTCGGATCGTACACTTGTAACTGCACCAAGGGCTACGAAGGAAAGGATTGCTTGATCAACACCGATGACTGCGCCAGCTTCCCGTGTCGAAACGGTGGGACGTGCTTGGACGAGGTGGGCGACTATCAGTGTATTTGTGTGGACGGGTTCGGCGGTAAGCAGTGTGAAATTGATACCGACGAATGCGCCAGCAGTCCTTGCAAGAACGGGGCTACTTGCAATGACTACGTCAACTCGTACACCTGCACCTGTCCTCTGGGTTTCTCAGGCGTCGACTGCGAGACCAATGATGAAGACTGCACTATGAGTTCGTGCATGAACGGAGGCACCTGCGTTGACGGCATCGATGCGTACACGTGTCGCTGCTCGGCGGGATACACTGGCGCCAATTGTCAGTTCCGCATCAACGAGTGTGACTCTGGCCCGTGCAAGAACGGCGGCACCTGTATCGACGACAATGGATTCTACGAGTGCAGATGTCCCTACGGCTTTGCCGGCAGAAACTGTGAACATTTTATTAATTGGTGTGATTCCAGCCCATGCGAGAACGGTTCGACATGCAAACAGCTGAATCATACATATGCCTGTATATGCCAAAACGGTTGGGCAGGTCGTCACTGCGACGTGGAAATGGTTTCGTGTAAGGACGCAGCTCTTCGAAAGAACGTTAAGCTTAATGATCTCTGCCAAAATGGTGGCTTATGTGAAGATTACTTGAATAGCCATCGCTGTATCTGCGCTAAGGGTTATGGAGGCAGTTACTGTCAGGAGAATATCAACGATTGCGCGTCACAGCCATGTCAGAACGGCGGCAGATGTCATGATCATCTTGGAAGTTATAGCTGCGAATGCTCGACCGGTTTCCAAGGCCATAATTGCGAGTACAACGTCGACGACTGCCATCCTATGCCCTGCCAAAATGGAGGAACTTGCTTCGACCATGTCAACTCGTACCGATGTATCTGTCCTCCCGGAACTACTGGTATTCTATGTGAATTCAATCTGAATGACTGTACGGATAATTCGTGCCATCATGGCGGAACATGCATCGATAAAATTAACGGTTTCGAGTGTAAGTGTCCACCCGGATATATCGGCCCCCGCTGCGAGGGTGACATCAACGAATGTTTATCAGATCCGTGCATGGCAGAAGGTACACAGGACTGTGTTCAATTAGTTAATGATTATCGTTGCGATTGCAAGCAGGGATACGCGGGACGGCACTGTGACGCGAAGGTAGAATTCTGTCCTCCCAACAGCTGCCTCAACGGAGGGTTCTGTACACCAGTTGGCAATGGTCATAACTGCGTTTGTCGCAAAGGGTTTTTTGGCAAACGCTGCGAGTTCAGCAACGCAACAATATGCTATTCGGATCGTTGCCTAAACGGCGGTCATTGCATCGAAAAGTTGGGTTCGTTCGAGTGTCACTGTCCTCGCGGATTTGCGGGTCGCCACTGCGAAGTCGAAGACGAGAGTTTTCCTGGGGGCATCGGTCATATCGCTGTTGACGTGATGATCGAGGAGAAGTATCTCATGTGCGCCAGAAATAAGTGCGCTGAAAAAGCAAAAAATAACATTTGCAACCATGAATGCAACTATCCGGCCTGCGGTTTCGACGGCGGAGACTGCTCATTAGGGCTGAATCCGTTTGAAAACTGCTCAATGCCCATCAAATGCTGGAAGGCGTTCAACGATAGCCACTGCGACGAAGATTGCAATACGGCCGAGTGTCTTTACGATGGGTTCGACTGTGCGAAGCAACAAGGACAATGTAACCCCGCGTTCGACCAATACTGTATACGTAATTACGCGAATGGTTACTGCGATAACCGGTGCAACACGAAGGAGTGCAACTGGGACGGCCTGGATTGCGAAAGCGGAGACCCGTTCATCGCGGAAGGCGAAATGGTCATTAACCTGAATATGCTTCCCGAGGACTTCAAGGACAAAAGTCGCCTCTTCCTTCGCGAGCTTGGTAATAGTTTGAGAACTAACGTTCGCTTCAAGAAAGAGGCCAATGGTAACGAAATGATCTACCCATGGGTTGTTGATGACTCCATCGGCCCCATGGATGGACGGATTCAGATGGGGTACGTAAACGATTAGCTTCATTCATGACGCATAACCTTGAAATTGTGCTTTTGCTCAGTCTATTTCTATCAGTTTTTCTCGCTGTTAATTAATATGGAACTTTCGGCTAAGGAATTTCTCACGTATGTATTTATAAATATACCCTTAACATTTTAGTAGCTATAGGTTTTAGTCAAATCAAGATACACGTATTCATTAAAACAAAGCACCTTTGTACATATGCAATTGTTAAATCTAAGTTACTTGTCTAAGTTTAGTACCAGTTATTAAAGAAGCGAGACTTACAGCTGTAATGCTATTACCGTGGGGACACAAATGGATGCAACGAATAGTTTATACAGTCCTTATATAGTCCAATGAAATAGTTGCCGCTGATAATTTTTTATATACATGTTTCAGAACGACAGTTCACGTGGAAATCGACAACCGGCGTTGCGTACAATCGGAAGGTCGCGAATGCTTTATGCAAGCTGCACTAGCAGCCGAATTCCTCTCGGCAGCTCATTCAAAACAGGCACTTGCTATTAGCGGAGGCTTCGAAATAGATAGCATTCGAGGAACGACGGTGGAGGCTCCCGGCGGAAGTGCTGCACCTAATGTGCTGGCTACAATGATGGGTGTTATGATAATCGTTCTTTTAGGCCTGCTTCTTGGAGTGCTCGTTACCGGACAAAGAAAACGCGCCCGGGGCATCACCTGGTTCCCTGAAGGTTTCCTACCCATGCGGCCGCAAGTTAGCGGTGGCCCACGACGTCGTCCTGACGGTCAAGAGATGCATAGCATCGCTAAAATGTCCAACGATCAACGCCTCGACGCAAACGACAACCACGGTCTAACCGAGTGGTCCGACGAAGAGCATCACCCTCCAGCCAAGCGAATGAGACCAACGTCAGGATGTCAAGATTCGACTTATGGCGACACGGCCACAGTGATGTCGAACGCCGATTATGACGACCACGACACTCGGCAATGGACAAGACAGCATCTGAATGCGGCGGACATTCGTAACCCCGATATCGTTGCCATGACACCGCCCCAGCATCACGACTACGATCGACAGGTTGACGTTGACGTTCGTGGCCCAGCTGGCCTCACCCCGCTTATGCTTGTGTCGATCCGTGGTAATGGAATTGATCAAGCTGAAGAGGATGTCGATGATGGCTCAACTATAGTGATTCAAGAACTGCTAGACAAAGGAGCGAAAATAACAAATAAAACGGAACACCTACAGGAAACACCTCTGCATCTTGCAGCTCGCTATGCCCGTTCAGATGCGGCCAAACTCCTGCTAGATATGGGTGCAAATGCCAACGCTGTAGACGCCTCAGGAAGAACTCCACTGCACTCGGCGGTGGCAGCCGACGCTGTTGGCGTGTTCCAAATTCTGCTGCGCAACCGCACGACGGATCTGAACAGCAAGACGTACGACGGAACTACGCCACTTATTCTCGCCTGCCGGATGGGTGTTGAGGGGATGGTTACAGATCTCATCAACGCCGAGGTAGACGTTAACTTGGCAGACGAACATGGGAAGACTGCCTTACATTGGGCAGCTGCGGTTAATAATTACACCGCTGTAAAGATCCTATTGGATCATGGTGCTAATCGGGATGCACAAGATCTATTGGAGGAGACTCCATTATACCTTGCGGCCCGTGAGGGAAGTCGCGATGCAGCGAAGATCCTCCTCGAATACGGTGCCAACAGAGATATTACCGACCACATGGACCGTCTACCCCGAGGCATCGCTCTTGACCGCCTACACCATGACCTGGCCAAGATGTTGGATGAATACGTTCCCACTAACCCAATCGTGCCTCTACCGCCAGTTCAACTCCCTCAACCTTTGCTGGTTACCAATAGCAAACCGGCTCCCTCTGTGTCCGTCCCGACGAAGTCGATAAAGAAAACAGCACGTCGTAACCAAAGTGCATTTCAGGGCAAAGAGCCGCCACCAACTGCAGCCGATAGCTCCGCAGCGTCCGCTAATCGCCGGCGCACGCCAAGCGTGAAGAAGAAGCGTGATCCACCTCCGCAGATTGTTGTCGTTGCTAGTGGGGCTGAGGGCGCGCTAAGTCCAAGCTCGCTCGGATCACCATGCTCTTCAACGCTATCGCCTCAGTCGAGCCTTTTTCAAGGCCACAGTATGGCCGTCAGTCAACCAAACCTAACTGGGGGTGATATCAAGCAACCCCCCTGTTATGAGGATTGCGTAAAAGGCGCTTCTGGTATATACGACATGGCCGGCAGCACATACGGTGGGGTGATGGGCATACTCGACTCTCACAATATTTATACATCACCTATGCAACCGCCTCTCCAGCCGCAGCCTGCGGTGAACCACGGTCGTCAACAAAGTCTACCGGCGGGGTTCAGTCAGCATCAGGGAAACAACAACCTGACATCTGCGGCCTCACCGACGAAAGCACGGCCCGTGCTCCCCACGAGCCCCACACACCTTCTGGCTATGCGGCAACAGCAACACCACCAACAACAACAGCAGCAATCACAACTTCCACCAATAGCCGTTGGACCGCAGTCGTCGAACCAATCACAAACGAAACCGAAAATCAGCAGCGGGTCAGCGTACGAATTTCCCGTGACTACGTCACAGGCGCATCAGGTAAAGATGGAACCGTCCAGCATCATTTACTCGGGAAGCCCAAGTCACAAAACCAGTGCAGCTAGCGGAAGTGCCAGCAACACTAACAGCCAGTACCCTCCAGCAGCCAGCCTATACAACCATTACCCGACGCCCCCTAGCGTCTCACAGGTCTCGCAATCCGACCAGCCTACTCCGCAACATTACTCAGTCTCACACGATCCCAGCTATCTGACGCCCTCACCTGAGTCCCCCGGCGAGTGGTCCCCCTCGAGTTCGCACTCAGCACAGGGTGACTGGTCAGACGCTATCTCCAGTCCATTGCACCCATCACAGGATTCCACGCATCAAGCACACCAAGGCCGATCGGCGGCTAAGAACATCAAGCCAGCGGTTATTCAACAAGGACAAAAGTCACACCCTGATCCGGTTTTTATCTAAACCACATTGATATTGACATTGGGGAGTACGACATATATATATATATATATATATCTATACACCGGACCCTAATGCGAATTCAAACGCCAGTGATTTATGCCTGTCCATCTAGGCGAATGGGAAGCTAGCACTTTTCGTTGTGAACTGCCGCGTTGGCTAAAAAATGCACTAGAAAACCCTAAACCTTCACCTCTCGCCCCGTTGAGACGGGAACACGATAAGGTTTTCGCCACAGTTACTGTTAGGCACAATCGATAGCACCGTAGTACAGTATAATCTCGCATGTATATTCATTACACAGCTCACACGCGATAACGTGACATAACGTCGACGATGCGAAAAATGATACATCCTCAATGGCAACAACGGTTTAGGACGAGCGATTTGAAGTGACCATTGCACACATCTACGCATATCATTACGTGAAAAAAATAACGGATTCTCAAAAGAGAGCCCATTGCACGCACGCATGCGCACTTAGTCGACGTATCTGTCCCCACATTGGGCAATGTGGTTAACAATTACTGTTTTTGATCTCGACACGACCTTAATCGCTAAAAGCGAGTAGAAAAGAACTTGGGAAGTAGCCGAGAAGTGGGGACAATGAAATGAAGAGCAACACAAGAGCTTTTGTTCAAAATGAAAAAATAGCATAACGTCAAAGAATTATCAAATTTTGAGTCTTCAATTAGAAACAGCGTAGGCTTGAGAGAGGCAACAACGGCAACAATATCAAAGTGTGGCATCGAATGCGGTCTAATCGAAAAGGCAGTCATATTGTAATTTTCTCAAGTCGAAGTGGCCAAATAGAACAACGATTTACAACGCAAAGGTCTCAAACACAGACTATATATATGACAAAAAAGAAACCACTGGAGCTTATGACTACGACGATCATATAGCATTACGGTCTTTCGAAAGACGGACCCACTAATGTGACTTCATCGCCATTGTACATAAAGTTATTTCCAGTCAACGAAAATGTTTAAACAATTTTATATATTTTGCCGAAAAGTCGTCGGAAATGGAGCTACAAATCGCAGGAAGCTAACAGAGAAAAACATGTAAACAACTACGTAAGCCATATTTTAGGTTAGAGATTACTTAAAAATGAACAATGACGTTTAGATTATTATGTAGAATGATGGAAGCGGCGATGAAAAATTACTGCTTTATTTATTATTTAAATTATGACTTTTAATGACAACTTTATTTTTGCTCAGCATAGTAATTACTATATTTGTAGTTGTTTCCTTCCTTCTATCTACATTCATTATCAAAAAATATATTAATTTTAGAACTCATTTGACAAGGCATGCTACGCCGAATAGTTGTAGTAAGGTTTTTACCAAGAACTATTATTATTCTTATTAATTATAATAATTATACCAATAATAATAAAACACTGATTGATTCACGGCTGGTGAATAAATAACACAAGGCTATGATGACGATACGAAAGCATGGATAAACGGGAGGGACGCAAAACAAGAGAAAATAATGCTGAATAAAATATAATAAATAATTTATTTTTGATAGACAGTTTAGAGATATAGTGATCCTACTTTTGTATAGGTGTTTGTGTGAATTGCTTAAAATGGATGGCATGTCTGCATATAGTGACCAGAACCGCCTAACATGCGGCAGACGGATACTGTACGGATATATATAAAAGAAGCGAAAGCAAAGGAACGCATGTAAATAGCATTGTAAAAATATCCCAGTCAGACTAGACTTATCGATGAATATGTGCGAGTTCGTGGTTGTTCTGGATTGCGAGATCACATTATATATATATATATATATGAGGTGGGTTTGGTGTCCAAAGCGACTGTGTAATCTTTAAGAGATAGAAGTCAATGGATAAAAATAAGGTAAAAAAGTAACTAAATTGTATTTGTATTATCTTTATTATATTGAATAAATTAAAATACAAAGACAACGTTCAACTCACGAAAGATCCGTCTTCTTTGTTAGTACTTCAGGAATGACAAGTTCTTAATTAGCAATTCTGGCATCCAAAAGAACGTAAACGCCGGGGGCCAAAAGGGGAGGATACGAAAAGTTAGTCGTACTAGACAACAGTTAAAGTTTTCCTGTAGTAAAATTCTTTAAAGCTTTGCGTTACCGAGATACTTTTATAGCAAATATTATGCAAAAGATTGGGACCAAAAATTAGAAAAACTGAATAAACGATGTGGGAGCAGCCCATGCGATCTCAATTTGCCACTATAAATCTTCGAAATAAGGACGACGTCCGCAGGCAAGCGCAAAAAAATTTAAGATTAATGGACTCAGTAGCATCAGAACGAACTGAGGAAGGTAACTATGCGCAATCGCATTTACAATTATGTCCTCGTAGTGATGTATACTCGTATAACTTACAAAAAAGCGGCATTTATATATGGCACAAGTAGAAAAGGCACTGTTAACTTCATCGTGCGTTTTCTGCTGGTTGGGTGTGTTATTTTGTTAATCGTCATTGTAAATCGTGTTATGGTGTCCTTTATTGGTAGTGAACTACATTGATTGGTGGATCTATCTCTCTTGATTTTGAATAGGAACCAAAAAACCGCCAAACTAGACCAAACAGCACGCCGAATACAGTTAAAGCAGATTGGAAAGCGTTTGCCTATGCTTCACTGTGAAATTAATGGTACCTATTATAGTAACAAGGAGTTTCTCTGACCATATGATTCGAATCTATGTTGTTGAATAAATATCATTGTTTTTAAACATATAACTTTATGTATATTCCGGTAGCGTAACCATAACTACGAAACGCTCTTTTTCTTTTACAACTAAAGTTACTGTAAATTCGATTTAAAGCATTGCTACAAGCCTGGTCTGATAAAATTATCGGGAGCATTATTTAATCCGTTATAATGAACAATCACTCAAATTCATATTGTTTCTATAAAATTTCCCCAAGACTCCTAGCTTTGGTCGGCCCCATCTATGCTACTTCCAGCTGCGCCAATTATTTGCATGGCAAAAATCTTGTGAGGTTTAAGTTCGCTGTCTCTAACCTTATGCTTTTTTAAGGTATTGGCGGCACTGGCTAAAAAGCAACGCATTTTCTTAAAGGATATTAGACTATGAAAAAATATCATGTAAGTTCCCCCTAGGGGACCGCTAAAAGCATCTACACGAGTAAATATATGTGAGTTTATGGAAAGCTTGTTTCGTTATTATTATTATCGATTGTTAGAGCCAATCATCTGAATAAACGTAGCCTTGATGCATTATTGTTTACCAGCGTGGAGACTGCAACTTACAAGGTGTTTCTGAATTGGTCCACTCTGCCGGTCGAAGTGTCTCATAATTTAGCGGCTATTCTCAAGCCTTTCTGTAAATTTCCCTTATTTTAAAAAGAAAACTGTATGCGCAGATTTGGGCGTGAACTTTTTATTTTCAATTTCTTAACTCAGTGCTAAATTTAGACGTCGTCAGGAGCCTGTCTATTTCATTAGACCATCATTGCTTAATAGTAGATAATATACGTAAAACAAGGTTAATGTAGTCAGTGAGCTTTGTAGTCATTCACTGTGACACGCGGCAGAGACTTCATCGAAATATATATACAGAACGTTTGATAAACTAGATTGATCAAATCAATCAATATAATATGTGTTTCATTAACCGCATAGTTACAATATTTTTGGGTGGATCTTGCATTCTTTTTTTGCAAACTCAAGACATTCATTCATGTTCTTAATTTGACGTGTTTAGATATGGGGATACCAATTAACACAATGAACATTTTCAGTGAAATTTCGACGCAGCTTAAGTTACCCGGAGCTGAGCTTGTTTTTTAGGCGAAAGCTAGTTTTCGTCTCTGAACTGCATTTTATAAAAGATATCGCTATTGCAATAAAAAATGGGACAGAAGACGGCAGTGCCAGTTGACATCGCTTACAAATCAGGAGTTAGTGAGACTAATATTGAATATTGTACAACCGCAAAAAACACCATCGCGACACGCAAAACTACTTAATACAGTAGCTTTAACCGCGATCAGTGGTACCGTTACAAAATGTTCAGAGAATTTAGCAACTTCATGACAAATTCAGCAAAGCTTGACTCTTCCCAAAAATCGTATTCCGTACCCAATCCTCAGTGTTTTGAAAGTGTATATTCAAGCATAAATATACATATAAATGTAATAAGAATAAAAAATACCTTAAAGGCTATCAACTACTGGTTGGCACATTGAATCTGGTTCAGTATGGCTTCTGTGGAATCAATTGTTCCTCTTTTTTTTTTTTTATTTTAAAGTCAATGCCACTATTCAAATATGAATTTACAAAACAAAGAAAAAATACAGTGAACAACCATTTCCAAAATCTCGATCAACACCCCTTGGTGGACAATGCGACCGAATGACAATGCGATCGCTAACTCGGATGCTTGTCTCAGCAGAGGAACAGTATTTGTTGGGTAATTTTAAATATTGTTGAGTTCGATTAAACAGAATATTTTAAATTAAAAAGATGGCCATCAGTTAAAAAAACTAATTCAGTTAATATTTATTTACGATAAAATTTAAAATCGACACAGATGGACATAGGGCTTATTCAAAATATTATTATAAACAAAACATTTGTAGCCAAAGCATCTAAAAAATAGCATCAGCACAATTTCTGGACACCGATGAATATACCATTAAATAGAATTAGTTACTTGGAAAGACTCTTTCGAAGTTTTCTAACTGAGAAGATATAAGATTGCGATGTACAGAACCATATTAAATATGATCTATCTAATTTGCTGTTGTTAATTTCGAAATTAACATCAAAAGGCCGTTTGTGTTCATTCTTAAAACATCGTCAAAATTCAAACTTGTGAATTGTAATCGTGGATCTTCCGATTCAACACTTTTTCCGATGCTCTAAAACGTGTTTGAGCCCATGCTTATTTTTTCTAATACTCGAAACAATATAACGCGTATTGCTTTATATATAATTAGATAATTTGCAAAGGCAACTATAATGCATTTCTTTAAATTATTTTTTCCAACTAGTACATATTCCAAAAGTTTTCCCAAATGACCTAAACTATTGAATCTCAATTCCAACGAAAGGCTGGGTATCGATACATGAAATCCTTGGTCTTCAGCTGACGCTAAGCAATTCTTTTAGGCTATCTTAGTCTTTAAAGAAGCCTGCTATCCGTTTATAATACAGCGCGAAGGAAGCTATTTTGAATTAGATCAAAGTCAAAAAGAATGCATAAGAAGTCTTTTTGTATGTGGAAATATCCTCAGATTATTTTTTGCAAAATGTTGAAATTGGTTGTAAAGCATCGTGCTCATTAGGGCCCCAGCAAGGATGCTGGCTATTCTCACTCGAAGAATTGTAACATCGCGAATATTTTAAACAGTCAAATATACAAATTGTTAAAAATAAAAATGCCTAAAAGTCAGTCATTCAATAAAATTATGCACTTATTCGTTAGTCGCAAATTCAAAAAAATATTAGAAAGTACTTTGTCCTTTGACAGTATTGCTTTGTCTATACATTTACTACTTGTGTATGGGCATGTTTCATATAAAAATAGTCAATAAAATAATACGCCGTTTATTTAGATAATTAGATCAACATAATACAACGAGATTATATTGTCAAAGATTCCTATTACTATTTAGCTCTAGTCATGCGTTATTTAGCTTTATTTATAACGAGCGAATATCTTACTGGGCATGACGGTGTTGGGGGAAGTATAAAGCTATATATATTTAGGTAGATTGAATCGCCCGTTATCGAGTTTTAAATTCATTCATTCATATTCGGAACACACTGCACAACAATATAAACAGCAACTCCAGCCTGGTGAATGCGTGTGGGTGCGCGAGCCACATAAGAACGATTAAGTTAGCTATGTTTTAGCTCGCATTCGCTCAGGCTATCTATCCTTATTTGTTCAAGTTACATAGACCTTAAAGTTGAGCTAAAATAGTTCATAATGAATATTGTTCGTCGGTTTATGGCCTACGTTGTACAGACACAAGGGCGACACATTAGCGTTGATACCTTTGCCCGCACCAGAAATGAAATCTTTGATAAGGTTCGTTCCTAGTTTATTTAAATGTATAGTAATTTCGTGTTAATACACACATGGTGTAACTAACTAAGAAAATCACGGCTTTTGTATAGAGAGGTTTCGCTGAGCAAGCGCTTTTCGTTAACGACGATACAGAATACTTACATTTTTTATGCAACATCTTTGGGCAAATGCACTAAATACTGTCCGGAAGAATAGCGTGCGAGAATATACATATTCTGGTCATTTTCAACTTACGCAACTACACATGTCTTATGATTGATCAATCAACTTAGATAAAGCACGCTAAATCTGTGGTAAAGGACTTATTACGTTAAGTGATGAAGATACTGAAGAGATTTATTAAAACTTATTGAATCGAAAAACATCGATGAGTCATAATAATGTTATTCGGATAGGTTCTGGCTGAACAAATTAAAGCTCGGTAGCCTGTACGATAAGTTTGGAACGGCGCTGGTTTGAACCCATTAAAGGAATTCATATCAATAAAGCGAGACTTTTCTCGTACGATAGCTCTTTTTATTACCGAAGAAGCGTATAATTCATTATCTCATTATGTTCTTTTTTTATATCGACGGTTTAATGCATCGGTGGGTTAATTATATATTATATTATATAGTAGCCTCTTTGTATATGCTCACTTAATTAGCAGAACACCGTATAAACGATAAACACGTTTGTTCTAGGTTCGTGAGATTCGAGCAAATGCTGACAAGATAGAACCATCGAAGCTGTTCGTTGTGCAGCTCGTAAAGTCTTCGGCGTTACGTCCCTATTGGGAGAAAGATATTGTCCGCATTTTAGGCCTTGAAGAGAGCAAACATGAAAAGAAAATGAACATGCGAAAGGGGGTAAGACAATTTTCTTGGTACACTGTTTAGGCTGTACGAAATGGCAGGAATAGGACGACTCAGCGGGAAAATCGATGACAAAGATTATACTAGCCAGAGGGACATACGTATGCTCAGGACTTACATAGGTTTTTATGACTCTTGTGTTTCCAAAGTCGTTATTTTATGTGTCGCGATTTTTTGCGTAAATCTATTATTCGGCTGACAGTGAAGCATTTAATAGTGGCACATGAAATGCGCTATGCAAGATTGTATATTGTGGATTTTCTTTATGACGGACAAATATCTCTAATACATTTCAGGTCGGGACGTACGTTGTAGTAAAAAACACTCCACAGATGTGTAGAATGCTTTGGCGAGTCAAACATCTTGTTCGAGTTAAGCCGGTATGTTAAAAATTGTAATGGGACGATAACCATTTTATTATATTAAAATTTGAAAGGCAAGCAGACATGAACCTTGCTCGTGCCCGCCGTTAGATACATTATTTTCAACCTAGTAACTGTAATTATTTTGGTTTTCATAAAATGTTTACTTTGGTTGTGCTTAGATTTGTCTAAATTAGCTGAGTCTCATTGCTTTGCAGCGAAGTATTTGCAATAAATTAGAAATAGTTTCTTTTACAGCTGAGTTAATTGCTCTCGACGATCTCCATGTTCCTATGACGCGTACCCGTTTATGCTTTCCAGATGGACGCGTCTTCTTATTAGCACTGTAGGGTAATAATCATTTGTTTTTCTTGGCAGGTTACATTTCCCGACGGCTTACCAACACCCGGCGTATACACAAATTCTTACCTAAACCACTCGGGTGAATTTAGAAAACATTCAAACTTTGAAGTTGATCCAGAGAGATTAGTGGTAAACAAGAAATTCGAGCGAGTTAAATTGGAAGGTAGAGAGATTGCCAAACCCATGCATCTGAGATGGATGAACAGTATCTCATAATGGTCACTCAATTTGATTTAGCAGTGGTGATCTTTGATAATCAGCGTTAGCTGTTTCTATATAATATGCAATTCATCGCGAAGGAATAAAAAGTTTGTTCAGTTTTACATTGTGTTTTGCTTGTTGTACTCGGCTTGGCGGATAGTTTTGTCAATAAAATTCATTCTGAGTGGACTTAGTTCTTAAAGTAAGTGACACCGTACTTGTACAATAGAGTAAGCATTTTTACTTGTAACCACGATTTAAGTTGATATGGAAATGCTTTTACAACCACAACATCGAAGTGATAACGCCAGCTATGCTATCTAATAGAGTTACTTATGGCTATATTATTATATACTACTATATTCTTAAAATTTCATGAGTAGTCCATATTCACATAACCTTTATTTTTACAAAGAAAATTATTTCTATATGAATATACATATATAACATTGTTTCAAAGATATCTTTCGGTCTCTTACAAAATTTTGTTTTCATTTAAGAGTATTCTTCGTCCGCAGTGATGTAAAACTAGTAGATAGTTCTCGTGATGGCACAGGAGAGGACGTGTTCGCCTTCTAGATATAGGAATACGTGGTAGTCTAGGTTCGAGCCGCCTGAGTAGACAAATTTTATGCTGGAAGCTAGCCGCCTGAGGTTATTCTTATTGGCATAAATACTGGACGTAAAACACAAAAAAACATCATTTTTTATTGATATGAGCTTATTCACGGAGTAATAAAATCTTGCAAATCAAATTTGTCCGTGAGGCAAAGGACTCTTACATATAACTCGATATAAGCAAAGTCTATAGAATGGCCAGTCTCCTGCATTGCTGCCTAGTTCTCTTCATCAATGTATTATTACACAGTAATATTTCATTAGTAACGAATACACTAAAGACACTAGAGCCAAGTTGAATAACATTAACTAACGCCGAAACATATAGACAATAGTCGTAAACAAGAGATCTCCAGTAAGACCTTCGCTCTCCTCGGAGTGGTTTAGCCCTTCATAACCTAGCCGATGCATACACAACGCAATAAACCGACGTTAGCTTTTACTAAATCAATTCGTATCTGTGGTGTTAACTGGGCCAGGTTTCCTCAATCGCGGTCGTGTTTGATGCTATAATGATTGCTTAGGGTAGCTTGGCAAAATTGCCATTTAGAACACCAATGAATAATAACTAACAACGCCGTGAAACAATAATAATTGACCAATCGGCAGACCTTGAATGGGAATCTAAAAAAGTATCTCAGAAGACTAAAGTGTTGTTTAAAATAAATTTAAAAGACAAAATCTGTAAAGACTCTTCCTACATCTGCTAAAATAGATCCTGTGATTGGTTATTCATTATCATAGCCAGTTGAGGTGATAAACCACAACAGAGGTGACTAAATATGTTTTCTTTTAGCCTTTTACCCTTTATTTTAATCCTTATATCGATAACAAATTCGATTTAAATTGTCGAATTCATTTAGCATTAATCATAATTATATATATATATATATATAAAGCAGTTCTGCGATGAATAAGTATAGTAAAGACGCGTGTATCGCCTTATTTATCGTAAAATAAATCGTTTATCTAGAACCAAAAGTAACAGCTTTCAAATAAAATAATCTTAGATCCAAACACAATTCGCAGTTATCGTTTGTGTAGTCTGCTTCGATTCTTAATTAGTCGCCCATAAATTTCCAAATATATATAACGAAGCTGAAAGATGTTTGTTCCCTTTAGCTCTTCATTTTTACTACATTTTATCTCGTTACAATATTTCATAACCTAGTCTTTATTGGAATTGAATTATTCCATAATGCCTTGGGCAATAAGCTGTTGCGCTTCTTCAGTTGAGACATGATGGTGAGATGCTCCATCAGAAACCTGCTCCATGTGCTGTTCTTGATCAATTTGTGTCCCGTCGTTGTGTTTCACAATGGTGATATATGAGCCCTCCACGCGGATCTCTTTGACTTCTGCAGCAGTCAGATTTTGCGCTCTCAAAATGTCTTCAATTACAGCGCCCGTGATAGCTTGTGCAGCTGTTGTTTGATCCTAGAAGATAATAATGTAGGCAAAAAGATGTTTATTCAGTTAGTAAGTTACTAGTGAAAAAAGTGTAGGGCAATATAAAATAGGTCAACTATTGATTTGAAAAATACTGTTGTTTGGATCTGACCTGTATGACTGTAAGTTGGCCATAGTGCGAGACCAGTGCAACGGCCGAACCATCAGGCGCTCCTTCTTCGCCTGGCGGGATTTCCTGACCTGCAACGTGCTGTTGCTGACCTGGTTCCATCGAATGCAACTGCAAGAGTTGACCATTGAGGCCGTCAACGGCGACTCCTTCCAGCATAGTGGTCTCCTCACCGGCGGCAGCAATTGTTTCCAAATGATGTCCAACTATAATGATAATTCTTGTTAACATTTAATGTATTTCGATATTAGCGTTTTGTACATACTTTTCTTTTGTAGCCTACCTTGTATGCCATGCGCCTGCGCTGCCTCAGTGAACTTTTGCATAACACTGCGCATCTTTCGAGTTTTTCGACTCTTTTTTAATATTCGGCCTTCTTCACCCTAAAAATCAATGGTGCGTTGGTAGTTAATAATGGATGATCTCGAAGTTTGTGTATTCGGAATATTTTTCGCCGGATATTTTCTAGACTATCTGCGAGTAATATCGTACTGGAAAATAATAAAAACAATACTGGAGCACTATTAACCAATATTTTGCTGAGATTTTATTCCTGCCTTTTTCATATATATATATATATATATCGACAGATACGTACGGTAATTAAATTCTCCTCAATTTCCTCAGTGCTACCATCGCTCTCCTCTTCTGGATCAGTGTTTGACATTTCCTCATTGAGTTCTTCCGCAATTGATGGCTCAGGATTGTCCAACGTTGACGGTAGATATCGACGTTTATAGAGTAACCTTAAAGTTAACAAAATAACGTCAAGAATATTTCGAGATCAAATTGCTGTCGGTAATCAATAGTTTGACACCGTTTTCGGGTGATTCAATAATCACTCTCTTTAATTATAGGGTTTTAAACTTTTGTCGATCTATTATAAAAACGCTAAATCTATTCGTATTCTAAGCACACTTCTATGAAAATTAAAAATAGATAGTTCCTTGATGTAATATTTCTCATAATAAACTCATGGACAGCTGTTAACTACAGCACCTGTTCAAAGTCTTTAGCGATGGAAATGGTTGTCCCTGATTGAGTATCTCTTGATAGCCGGTTCGTCCGCAAGCGAGTACCAGTTTAGCCGCTCTGCGAACTGTCTCCATGTCCCATGGGCGTCCTCGTGTCGTTCCATCGGATAATCTTGCCAACTGATGTTCGGTGTAGATATCCTTGAGGCTTTCCTTAAGCCTGTCAATCTTGCTCGTGGCTGCCTCACGAGTGTTGTCTAACTTTGACAATTCTTGCTTGAGGTCACTGATGCTCACTTCGAGCTCGCGGATGACGCCGCTCTTTTGGTTTAGCTTCTCTTGCAGTTGTGCACAATTTGAACAATGAACTAGTAACGCGCCCTTCTTCGTTGGTGGCGGATGATTTGTCAGTGGAAGAATCCGTTTTACTCCAGTGGCTTTATGGTCTGTGGCAATAACGACCACAGATGTGGTCTTTGGTGGTGGAAAGCCACTTTCTGTTATGCATGGAATAGCAGTAAAGTATAGTTTGAAATACTTGATGTGATTCACTTTAGCTGACGAATGTGTAAACTATGGTAATAATCCACAGACAACAATGATGAATGATTGAATAAGAAGCAATAATGAGTTAATAGTAGCTCTCAAACCCATAGCCTTTCTCAATTCGAGAAATATGCGTTGTTAAAAAAACAAATACGGCAAATGTATAATAATCTAAATTCAGGTAATTCGCACAACTACTTTTCATGTTGCTAGATTGCTTTTAATCTGCTTGGAAGAACAATTATTAGAGGTAAAAGGAATCCTGTGTATGAAAATTCCTCTGAATAAACAGCAAATAGGCGAACGTCCACTTTGAGACTTCAGCCCCATACGTACGAACAGTTGAGATGGAATTGAACTCAGTTACTGCTGCCGGTCCCGTCGTTGCTCTAGCAATGACAGGCTTGAATGTGTGTCCCGCTGAGGGAATTTCCCGAGGCCGTCGAGTTGCTGGAGTCGGGTCAGCTTCAAACATGACTCGTGGTTTCGGCGTAATACCAGCTGCGCGGCGTGTCTGAATGATTGACACGGTTGGCTGCAACTAACAATCATATATCAAATTATATTGTTACACAACAAAGCTTATAGTTTTGAGAAACCATGTTTCATAATGTTTTGGTCAGTTCAAATGGTCAAAAAAAAGCTTATTTTCCCGAGACCGGCTCAAGCTTACAGTTTTACAATGGCCATAATAGCTGCCATTTGAATAAAGTGCGTTACCGAATCACACTACTACGGACACTGATATATTTGTGTTTGTACTGCTGTTTTACAAAATTTTGCAGTCGTCACACTTCTATCACTGATGAACCAACCTTTCCTGATGTCTTAACATTCGCGGGTGTTGAATTGCTGTTATCAACGTTGAATATGCTTGGCACGGTTGTTTTGGCCATTTTAAGTGGTCCGTTAGGTACATTCCGGATGAAGCATGTTTTGTCAAAGTGAGCTTGACAAACGAAAGTCGAAGCAGTGGGCATCCAAGTCGGCTCCACCAGACCGCTAGCCCTAACGGACAGAATTGAAGATTAACTCATGTTAAATAAAATATAAACTACCAACGAATAGGTGATAGGAAATATATTTTGACCTTGGTCAACCCTATGGTGCGTACCTTTTGTACTTGACAAGCAAATGCTAGCAAATTCCGCAGAAACTTGATATTGGACAGAGCACGCTCAGCACGCAAGAAATCCCGAACCGCAGACCCTGACACCCAGTTATTACCGAGTAGACTACGAACAACCTTTAACACAATGCAAGCAAATTTTTCCATACCGAATTCGTTCAATCCAAGCAAGTCGTCTATCAGCCGCATTTGGGAACAGACAGAGCTTTTCGCCATCCTTGAAGCCTCTGGAACAACATCCAGGTATGCAGCAGCTGCGAATTCCATCGCCGCTTCCTCCGCCGATGTTTGACGCGCCACTTCCACTCATTTCCAGATGGTCCCCAATCTTGGACCTGTATTTGAATTGGAAGATTCAAAAAACACATTATAAGAATCATTCGGTAACATATCATTAGCAAAATCGTGTATAGTTTGAAGTCTGGTCACTGAACTTACTGTTTTCATGTAACACACCAGATTTGTTTGAAGAAATATATGAGATACCTAAAAAATGTACGTCTATTGTCATTTTATGCCTAATTAGTGGGGCCGTTACTATAGATGAAGGTGTTGTTCTACCAGGCGTACTTGTATATACAGACGAAATTCAATTCGCAATTATATTAGACTGTCCTACAAGGCCATGCTTTCATTTTTCAGTCTTAGGCGGAACCGCGCAACTTCCGCCTTTTGAAGTCTACTTGAACTGTAATAGGCGTATAGAAAACTTCCTTATAGACTTCAAGTGCAGAATTTTGTTATCGCACAGATCTAGTGTCCACTTTCTTGTCACTTGATTTCGCATAGCGGTATTGTAATAGGTACCGAAATTACTGGGGAGAATTTATCGGTGTATTTTATTCCTATTTGAAGGGCGCCTAAGTTTGGGTAGAAATTCAGTTCAGATTGCGAAATGTACAAGTCATGGATTGACTGCCGTAGAATGTTTGAACCTTGCTGCTTATATCTTGTTTTTGTGAAAAAAAATGTTTAACGTCTCGTTCTGCAATCGCTAATTACGACGGAGTCCGGGTCAATTATTGTAATCGACATTATGACAATGGTAATCAAAGGAGAGCAAATTGAGTAATTGTCGCGCTGATGCAGATTACAGAAAGTAAGCTGCAAATGTTGCCGTCGACGCGCTGATTTGACGGCTAAGCCCTGTATCAATAAAGACCGCAGACATTGCCGCCTCAAGATCTTGCCAATGGCAAGTACATACACTTGTCTGGATAAAGAACAAAGTTATTTGAAACAACATTAATGGCATACTTAATATGACACAATGCACGGAGTGGCTACGTTGAGCGAAGACTAGAACGTAAAAATGCGTGATAAACTGATGAATGCCCATTTATCTTTGAGGGGAAGCCTGTTAATTCCAGATGAAAGAAGCTCGAGATAAAATTGAATCTGAACCTCTGCAGACGCAACTTGGGTCAAAGATGTAGTATCTACCACTTCTTATAATTATCTACAACGTCTGCTATGAAAAATCAATCCAAGATTGCTTTGCGTTTTTAAGACGTTCGAATTTAAATTGTATTAATAATTGAGAAATAAACATAATGAGAACGTGTTAACCATATATTTTAAGGTGCAGTCCGCTCCCACACGACACCATAACAAATCAACATATCTTCGATTTTTACGACTTCTTCGATATTACTCGCTTGTTCTTGTAGAAAGAGAGAGGTTTGCGCGCGACTTCAACAATACTGAACAAATCTCGCGCCTTTGGCATTTGGTGTCGTTTATCCCACACTTCGGACAACTTCCACCTGATTGACTCACCACCGGAAACAATTTCAGTACGTTTTACACCATCTAGAATACAAAACCACATTTAATTCGACTCATAAGTAACTTACAAATGAATTCCGCCAGCAACGGCTGTAGATTGATGCAATTTCTGTATAATGCGATTCACGTTTTGGTCAAAACATTAAAAACAAACTTGCCTCACAACGTTCAATCTAGCACAATAAACAGATCCAACCACTGCTAACATCCAAACAAATTTTCTTTGCTGTCAACTTCCGGGTGCTGGAACGAAATAAAAATAAGTCAGTTAGCTTAGAAAATTACTTGCAAGATATATGCATTGATAATAAATGCTTCAAGTTAACTCAATATTCGCTGAGCAAAATTTTGGCTTTGATGTCGTGTATGCAACGAGAGTGCGCCCGCGTCATCCGGGTACCGCCAGTAATATCGGCGTAACTACAGTCTCAAACATATCGTCCACATATAGACCAGGTTAATAAACCTACTCGATTTTCAACTGAATGATTTATTAAAACGCAATGATTCACAAAATTAACATATTTACAGTTACGTGACTCAGATCTTATGGCCCTTTGATAAGCACAATGCTGTGAAGAATTCAATTGTATAATTTCATACTTCATATCAACACACACCAACCTGCCAGTTGAACTCAAACAACAAAAAAGCAGAATACACAGTGGCCGACATGGTAAGTATCGTCCATCTATCGCAGACGATATCCTCTCCTCTCCCCAAGGCCGAAACGATTGCATATGTTTTACTTTACCCACATGAGAGCGATTGACGAGTGAAGCTGAAGACAACTCCTATTGCGCAGACGCAAGGATTTTATAAAATTATTTTAGGGACTTTTGCCTGTCGCACGATAACTGGTGGACTAGCTGACGACGATTCTACCAAATTCGCCCCAGCGCGAAGATGGCACGTAATTGGACCCTCATCGTTGTTTTTAGCGGTTATATACCGCTAATACTTACTGCAGCGGTAAGCATTTAGATACGTCAGTCTATTCAGGCTAGTTTTACCTGTTTTGGCTTTATATAAAGAAAACGCAGAAGAGAAACTGGCGGAGAAAACTAAGTGATGACAGAGATTGTATTGGGAAGATCAAGCAATGATAGATAGAACGGAGCCTAAAAAAGTGGCATTTCAAAAAGCGAATCATTCATCACATACTTCAAATATTCGTTGTGTAACTCTTACGCACCGAACCTAGATCGTAATAATTTTTTTACCAATAGTATGTACATATCGTTGCAACTCTATCATTTGAAAACATTGATGTCATATCCCCAGTAATCAGCAATGCACTAATACGATCTTTAACTCGATCTTATTTTGTACCCACCCTTCTATTTGTATTTGTATGTAAATATCCAATTTGCTGTTAGGTTTATTCAAGCGGCCGTTTTAAGCTGTGTCTTTTCGTTCTTCTTGCAATTCACAAGAGGCCTTAAATGACGAAGACGCCTGATAAAAATGGCCGGTACCAAACAATCAAAAATAATCAAAATTAGTCATCGATACGTAGGACCTAAGATAGCAACTGTGTTACTTTGCTTTTCAGTTATTTCTTTACGTTCATTCACTGACATTTGTTGTGAAGCAATATAATGGGCTCCTGACGACAATGACGGCGAACAAATAATCAAAGATACCATTGTAGACGTCTTTAAAATCGCATGCGCATGCGATCTGATCTTTTAGAGGACATTTCTTGGGTACTTTTGCCTGATAAGCTTACAGTTGATTTGTTTATCATCTACATACGTACAAGATCATTATAATTAATTTCCTTATTTGATTGGAAGCAGAAAGGAATTCCTGCTGCGTATTTAAGGGTGGAAGCTAAAATTTTCGTTAAATTAGGTAGTCACTACAAGAAAGAGTTTGAAGCGGTAAAGGTTGTTAAGTTTCTAGTGGTTTTGAAGACGGGGCAACGGACCTTACATTGAGCTATGATCCAAGCAATATCGGGCCTTCGGTCCGAGTGTAGTTTCCTGTCCCGGCGACGGCTGAGGCGACATCGGCTTGGCGTAGGTAGCGTGTACGAATTTGGATATCAGTCCAGAACGTTTTTTTCACAAGCCTGTCCAGCAAGAAAATATCTATCTATATAGCGAATATGACGGCTATGCTTGTAGAAATCAGATCGCTAAAGACCTGACTCGGTAGAAAAATATCTCTTGTAAAAAAAATGCTGCCATATGCCAAACAATATCAAAGGAATACATGTACGTTGCACGGCTACGAGACCGAGTGCACGCATCTTGTAACTGCTGTAACAGCGTTCAAGAGACTCAACCGGAAGCTGTGAGGCGCCCCGGCCAAGGACCAAAAAACCTATTAGGTTCGGTTCATTTTACACGATATAATCATATCACATAAATATTAATAAAACCGTCAAGTTGTTGGGAGGTAATTGTTTTGTTTGAAAACCGAGAATGCGGCCAATAATTTCCTGAGTAACCCAGATGTACAAGTATTTAATCTAACCTTGTTCGAAGTGGTCCTTTTGGATTAAAACTAGGCACCACTTAAATCAGTCCGAATAGTACGTCTTTCGGTGCTTATAACTCTTGGTTCGAGGACACTTTTCAGAGAGATCTTCATGGGTAGTGCTTCTTTAATTTCAAAAAAGATGGTAAACAGACTCGACACATTCATTGATCATGCAATTGATGATTCATTCACAACAAATACAACATATTTCACTAAGGGTTTTCTAAATGTGTTTAATAAACGGCACTTGAGATATTTAAAATCTGAACAGGTAAACTACTGTTAGACTAGGCATGTTGTAGCGCCTCATCAGGCGTCACACACAAATAAAACATCAGTAGTTATTGACAATAATCCTACTCACAAATTAAACTCGCTGACCAGTGCTTCGTTTCGTGTAGAATATGCTAAATGCAAGGTCGCCAAGGACGGACTTGTAGTATTAAGCTACTCTCTTTCTGTTCCATTAGTTCACGATATGTATGGCATGGTTCTACACACGCCGATATGCATGCACCATTCGAAGTAACTGGGCCTCACACGTCGCAATCATTTCCGGTCTGACGTTCTCGTTGTTGACCATGCTACTCATCCCTCTGGACGTGTTTTTCGCCTCCTATGCCAAATTACCCAATGGAACCTGGGCTGACTGGGCTAAGAACGGCAGCCTGTTACAGGATGTAGAAGACACACTTGAGGATACCTATTTCGGTACGCACGAACTTGCCTCACAGCGCCTCAGTAACGGTTTGCTGATGTTTATTTATTAATTACCTGATTTTTTGCTGAGAACTGGATTGAGGTAAATACTGTGAACATCTTTTGGACGATTTGTGTGTGTATGTTCAACTTGCTGTTTGCATAAATGATTATCTTGCAAGTGATGTTTATTTGACGTCCATTTTTTTCTAATGTTGTTCTTACTTTCGACAGTGTTCTACTCGATCGTATTGGTCCACCTCTTCGTGATATTGCCGTTTGTCTATTTCTATTCAGAAGATTCAGCAAATCTACTTCTTGAAGCATCTGTTGGATCTCGAATTGGACGAGCGATTTTGTTCACGTTGGTGTTCCCGCTGGCTTTCGGAGTTATGCTCACAGTTGGTGTGTATCATTTATTCGTTATAATTTTTGGTACTCGAAAAACTACATCGCCGCCCACATTCTCAACCACATGGAACACTTCCTAGCACTCAGTTAACGGGATCTAGCGCAACTCGTGCTTAGCTTGACGGGTTGATTAATAAGCACAACACTAACTGTATCTTATCGAAATTGTTCCCTTCGTCACTAAATAGGTGCGGTGATTCCAATGCGAGAGCCAAATGACAACTCTACGGAATGGGAGTGGCTCATTCGCGAGTTCAAGGAGAACAAAAAGAAGGACATGTTCGGTTTCGCTTTCTCATTTGTGTCGGTCGTCGGCATGTGCATGTTAGTGATGTATCTTGTATGTATCGCATATTCATACTGACGGTTTTTATGTCTTAGATTGAAAATTTACCCTTTCAACAATAATTACACAACTAGTGGTTAAACGTTCATTACGAACCAAAGATATCAGTGAAGCTACGCAAAATAAATTTGGCTAGTTTACATGGAACTTTGGCGAGATTGATAGTTCGGCTGAAGGTATTACTCACAAATCGGAATAGTGTATACATTAGCGATTGCTAATAGAAAAGAACGAGTTGGAACGCGTATAATTTTTACTCAGCTAGGTAAGGTTTTTCAATGCGAAATGCGTAATATGCTTAGGAAGCTTACTGCCGTTTTCCTGTTTGTTTAAAGGGATTAGGAATGATGGCATTCCCACTGTCCTTGATACGTGGACTGGCATCCGCTGCCCGGGAGCGCGCTGCCATTCAAGAGCATCTTGAGAACCTTAAAGCACGAATTTCTCTACTTAGAGCACGTGCACAAATGGGCAATGCAGGACAGGAAGATTACCAAGTTCTGACAGTGCTGCAACAACAAGAGGCCGACAGTATGCGGCATGAGAGGCATGTTAAAATCGGAACAAACATTTATAGACACACATTATAACGTAAATAGTATTACTTGCATTCATATAGTTGATCGATTTGCTTTACTTTCGGATCAATTTCCAATTTATCATATCATATATGTATAATTCTATTGGAATAATTTTTCGGCATGTAGTAACGAAGCTAGTAACTAATCCATCGTTCTATAATGTTGTTCATTTACAGAAATCTACAAGAATTTCAATCAACTTGGTATTACCGCCTGCGTACTCCGATTCGGACTGTCCAAATAATACTCGGCCTTGGAGGCCTCTTATTATCGTTCCTGGTCCTTATCTCATTACTGCTATCTAACGTTGACAAAGTGTTGAACTCAAGCGTCGATTCTGGGTATATCCCAAAAAAACAAAATTTACCAAACCCGATCGATTACGTACTTCTTCAATGTCAACAGGTCCGTATCTAAATCGGTCATCTTTTTGATTCAGGAATAATATTGCTATAGCAAATCCGTCATGATATGTACTTATCCTAGCAAAACAGGGAATCAAAAACAAAATCAGTTTATGAATCAATAGTTTATTTAGATATTGCCACTTATCTATTTCGAAACGAATCATACATATAGCAATATTAACGGTAATTACGATGATAATAATACTGATGATTTGCATAACGTATTTTGTTCCATTTGTTACTGAGCAGATCTATCCACTGGATTATATTCTATTCGTGACAATGGTTTGCTACTTGTTCGTGTGTTGCACTTATGCGTTGCAACGTTTTGGAGTTTGCGCGTTGTGTTTCCGAGCATACTCAATCCGGCGTGGAAGGACTGTACCCCAGGCTCTTGTTATGCTTTCGTCTGTACTTATCCTGTGCGTGTTTGGTCTTCAGATTCTGATCTACTCAGTGTCCCCCGAGTACACTTCGTTCGGCAACCAGCACTATATTTACGGTGGTATGATATGACTTACAGCAGCTAAATGGTGTGCTGATATTCTGTACAGAGTTTTTTTATCTGATGTTAGTATAATTGAATACTAACAGATTTCTTCTTTTTGCAACGGTTTTATAGTCCGTACTTTTGCAATATTTTAGAAACAATTGCACTGAAGCTTATTCAAATGCAAAATCTCGGTAAATTTCGTTTCTTGTTCGGTTATTTTAAACTACGCATGTAATGAAGTCAGAATGGTAGAACTAAATCGTGTATAAACTAAAGACTTCAGGAATTTGTGATTATTAGATTAGACAGGAATTTGAAAAACGCATTGTCATCTATTATGTAATTTCTTTGCTTTCGGTTTTCAGGGACGGTAATTAGGCCATGCGACTATGACGCGCCTGTTGGCGATTGTGTTCAGACACGAGCTACCGCTCTCCTCAGACGATTCGATTATAAAATGACAGCGTTCGGGTTTGGCTACTATTGGCTTTCGTGGCTTTTCATTATGGTACAACTCACGACGATTCATAGATAGTTCAAAATTACCGTCCGATATCACTAAGGCGTACTATAAGGATAATTCCTATTGACGTAACGGTACCCCAGCCACGGAACGGTGATAATTAGAGACTGATTTAAAAAACTGTTTCTTTTTTTTTCACATAAATTGTATAACATTTATGTGTCACTAGCGGGATTTAAAGGAAAAAATGAAATCTAGAGTTCTTATTGATTCAGGGAAAAGCGACCCTAAGTTCAAAGGTAAAAAAAAGTGTGAATTAAGTGTGCATAATTTTGTAATTTTCACAGGTATCGGTTGTTAGCTACTTCGCGTTTCAATTCAAGGTCCGCATCACAGCTGCCCGTCAACGTATGGAAGAAGAAGCAGAAGATCTTCTCGAATAGATACTTCTTTTTCTGGTCAACGAGAAGCAACGCAAGTTCACTAAAATGAAGACGTCATCGACGAATGACTTAGACAAAGTTTACCAGAACGAATATCTACCCTGATAATAGAGACATAGAGGGATATCGTTAAAAAAGCCGCTTGTCTGTAGGATAATCAAAGGTCTTTTACTTGAACGATACCGTTGATCAATTAGGTCTGTTTGGACACTTGGCAAACTGAAACTGGAAGGCGCAAGGAACAGACATCAGTTCAGCTTAATTGGACAATACAAGTTGCGAGCATTTCGTTTTCTTTCCATTGCTCGACATGTCAGCCCAAAAAATAAATTTTAGAACTGCTTTTTACTGCCCGCATATTTAGACAAGCTAACTTTGTTACAATCAACAAGAGGTCAGAAACGACTTAACGCAGTCGACATAAAATCTGGTAGAATATACCCCGCAGACGAATCGTACACGGGATAAGTTGGTACGAAGCACATCCTTTATCTCGTTCAATTGCTGCGTTTTTTCGCTCTTACTTTATGTATAAAGATTAATAACCCGGTAATTTATCTGCTATACACATATACATGCCAGATATTTATTTATTTTTTGACAGTATATACGCGGCGTATATATAAATTTTGCCTAGAAAGAGGCGTACAGACGTGATAAAAAGGCACGGTCAAATATTAAAAACCTTTTGAAGTATGCATCTATTGCACGGATGTCCACAGCTGCTTCAGGGAATTTGTCGTGCTAAATATGTTTAGTCTATAATTGAAGTCCACATCTAATTAGTCAAAGAACACATAGTCGGCCTGTTCGTACGCCTTGAACGAGGTCGATTTGCTCCATACAGACCGCTGCGTAGCCTGCATGTACACATTAAATAGTATGTTTTCGTATTGTCATAAGGATAACACTATGTCTTTACATTTTGAAGAAATCATATTGTGGCGTTGTGTTTGTGTGTTTCGAATTATGACCTTTGGAGAACCAATTTTCTAGGGCGTTAAGTTGGTTTTATCGGCATGCATTATAACGCTAACGCTGTGAAATATTATATAGTTATATTGCATAAACATATCTATTTAGAAATACTACAAACCTCATAGATACGTTAAGTTAGATAGCTCGAAATCCTTGTTTGTCCATTCTAATACGAACAGCGATGCTAACTACGTAACCCACAGTTGTTTAGATAATTCGAACGCTACGCTAATATTGTAGCAAACAGTGATGATGAATTGGTGCAAGAAATTTATGTACAACTTTACCAGAAGAGAAAACGTTTTCGCGGAGTCGTTGTCCGATCTTGGTCGAATGATGTCGTGTATATTATGCATATATTTGCCGCTTGTATCAGGTCGAAGGACAAAACAAGAAAGCGAATGATGCAGAATGTAATACATAGTTAACTTGGAAACAGAAAGGCTCGGCCATTTCATTCCTACAATAGCCGTGACCGGATGGTAGTGTTAAACAAGATATGAAAACAGTTATAGTACCAAAAAGTAACTAAAAAGAAAGTATATATATAGGTCCGAGATATTATAGAAACTGTGATTGGGAGCGTAATTGATGGATCTTAGAAAATCCATTGATAAAGGTGTGACGTGTACGCAGAACGATATAAATTCAAAGCCTTCATTTGCTTTCGAATTTGAAGTTAAAAGCGTGCTATTTTTTCTAATTGGACTGCTTGCTAAAATAATTCAATATGCAATGAGACATAGTTTAAAGTTTCTCTAGGTTTCATGAGGAAATAAATTCCTGCAAGCTGTATTTGGTGATTAGGTTTGTTTTTATCAAATTGTACTTTTTTTTTTATCAGAAGATACAACAATGTTATATATCACAAATTAAATTTGACAAGTAGATATGGAGGTGTGATTACTTTAGCTTTTTAAATTAAGCGTCTTTATTATTAATTACAATTTGGTCCAACAATTGTTCATTTAACGATATTTTGATCTCGGCTAAAGCGAACTTCACTCTATTTCACTACGATTGAAAGTGACAACAAGGCAGTCATTCACAGTCATTTATGAATGATTCTTCCGTATTTAAAAAATGTGGTACTACCATTCAACATATGTACTAAAAAAAGAAATAATTCGTTTTTTCAAAAAATTCTTTATTTAAAAAACGTGCACAGTAACTTCGATAAAAGAGGGATAATAGATCGTGAGTATATTTGTCACTTCTTGTATGACTCTTTCCTTACAATTGGTAAAGAAACGTTCTTAATTTTTGTTGGGTCCAAATTTTCAATTTGAAATTGCGTGTCATCAAGAAGTATGCCTTAGCACTAAACCACTGTATCAAGCCGCACGTTCGTAATTTTGTTAGCCCTGGACCAGACGGCCGATCTCTACCACGACAAACGTGTTTATACGAAGATTCATACATTCGTTAAGTATGTAGACACACCGCTAGTGCAATCCCATTCAGCACCCGTGCTCAATGATAGGAATAGACGGCACGAACGATTCGATCTCAGGTTGCCCTGCTTTGTCATCTCTTTAGCAAACCCCCATTTAAAAGAGCGAATAGCACTTTTTTATATACATATATGTATATAGTGATTTTTGTTGCTTTTCAATATTTGCACGGGCATTCTTCTGTGTGTTTGTATCAAGCCTCCTTTTACATAACTTTGTTTCATATAAAGAAACATATTTTACTTATTAATCGTATCGAACACCGTCGGAGTCTTAACGACAGCCACAGTCGTACGATCACGCGAAAGAATGCAGGTTTAGGTTCCGAGAGAGTTCACTGGATATATGGGTAAAAGAGCGCAATATTTGAATGATACAAGGGCATCGTACGTTATCGGGATGTTGAATTTTTCATTGCGAAAATTATTAGATGCAAGGCGTGCTGAGTTTACTATCCTATTTTAGCTTAGTGTAGCGATTTTCGCTATCGTCGTCCCTGATGAGGGGGTATCTTCTCGAAGCGAGTGCTTCTTGACTGACTGACATGCGAATCAAGTGGGGCCATCTGGCGGTTGCTAATTGTACTAGCATTGCTCGCGATTACGCGGCGCCATTTGGCCAGTGAAGCCTTTCATGATCGTGAGTACTCTCGAATCAGCTGGCAAATTCACCCTTTGATTGACGAGCAAAAAGAAGCGTGGAATGGAAAATCGCTAACTGTTATAGAGGTTTCCACCAATAAGGACTCTAGTTCTACTGCTAATAGATAAAAAAAAAAAGGATCCATACTTCCTGCCAAGTGGCGTAACGCGGAATGGACCAAAGTGAGAGGGCGCCCGTGCGAAACTATCGGCACGCAAGGGTGAGTAGCCGAAATGTCACTGGGAGATGAATGAGATTACGTAGACGTTGTTGAGATCAGCGCAAGGGTATCAGGAATTCACTCACCGATTTTGATATTGTACTCTGAGAGCTTTCTATTTATTTCCAATGTTCTATACCGGACTAGATTTTACTGCAATCGTTGAACACACATATGAATAAACCGAAATATATATTTATAGAAAGAATTAGAAATTGAAAATGGAGATTCGACAATGCCTGTGCGTTTGTATTTCTTAATAAATAGTTGTAGACCATCTATGACTAGTAAGTTTTTATATGAAATTAAGAGGGCACTTAGACTAGATGTATCTCTCTAACAAGTTCGCCTAGTGTTTTCGCCGTTGTTTAATGCTTAATAGTGTTGATAATATTTAGTTGTATGCCACTTAAATCTTTCTCTCCACATAGAGAGAAAGAGAGCTTTGCTGTGTGTCTATATTGACACAGGAAATGAAACACGAAAACACATTTGCATGTGTTTTAATATTTTCCTCAACGTTTGCCTGACTTAATAGAATGTTTAATACAGGACAGTCAATAGAAATGTTTCCCTAGGTAATCATCACACTGGACTCTTAAAACTAGTGATTAGTTAACTGCTTAGCAAGGAAACACATAATTAGTTACTTTTGAAAGTTACGGAACGGTACTCCACTTATGTCCTTCACCGCCTGTTCTTAAACCGGCAGGCTTCAAAGTTTGCTTCAACTTTTATTACTTTAATTGTGTGTCATTGTCGTTATCTCGACCCAAGACAAATTGATGCCGACACTGAATTTGATAAACTTCAGTGGGTACTCTATTGACATTATTATATCGTGTTTATAACTAGAAGAAGGGTAATCTTTTAGATCAGTTATGGCCACAGCGGTAGTCAGAACTTCATAAAGACTTGGTCGCTGCGCGGATTCCGTAGAGAGTGAGCGGTCCAAAAAAAACAATAATATACGGTAAATATATATATTTTATGTTTACAAGAGCATATATTTGATTTCGTCAATTCATGGTCGAAAGTAAATATTAGTCTGTTTTTAGGCTGAAATATTCGAATATTTTATTTCTTTTTTCAAATGTTTTTCACATCTTTTAGGCCAGATCGCTCACGCTCAGCATGTTATTGAATTGCTTGGCGTGGGCATAGCGAATACCAACGAATCCTTTCTAAAATAATCATCTAGTAATTATTATTTTAGTTTTTCTTAAAATATCTATGTATTAATGGGGCATAGCTTTTATTACATTTCAGCGAAAATCTATATTTTTACCACTACCTTAAAATGCTTTGCTTTGTTTAGTTTTTTAAAGAACTGGCTGATTTACGTGTATTTCATATTCTATTCAATCAGCGGAAACCTACAGCAGAAAAAAGCCTAATGATATAAACATGTGTGAAAATTGTGATCTGCCGCATTACCTAAAGCTAAATATTTCTTCCTTCAGTGATTAATTATCTTGTTAGACGCGTGGCTAGTAAGTAAAGTAGGAATAGCTAAGCGGAAACAATAAGCTATTGTCTTTAAGCGCTTGCATTCAGCGTTAGCTAACAAGCATGCACCTAGGCTTTCCGTCTAGTAAAGATAAGAGATTAAACTGTATTTTTGTTTTCATATCTTTTTAACAAATACCTGCCTTGTAAAAAGAGGGACAAATTTATTAGGTGTTTAATGGTCGACAAATTTTTGCCATTAAACTCGTTTTATTTTTTCCTGTATTATGCTTTTTCCGTTGTAAAACACTGTGAAATTGGACCGACGTCGACAGCTTTTTTCCTTCTAGATGATCTCACTTCCCAAACACGGTTTGGACTCACGAAAATCATGGCTGGTCGCTCTGCTTTGTGGCCTAGTTCACTTATTCTGTTCACTCTCAATGGCAGCTATGGGAAGCATGTTCACAGGTACGTTCTATATTTGCTTTTCCTTTAACCAACCTTCCAGCATCGCTAAAATGTTTATACAATCCAAAAACTTAAAGTAAAAATAAAAACCTTAACATAAAAGGTTGTACACTAATTTCATACGATATAATAATAATAATAATAGTAAAATATGATTGATACATCCGGATTATGAATGGTTTTGGAGACTATCAAATTTTCACTGCTTGGTGTTTTGTTCCTATTAAGCACAGCGCTGTATACCTGTGATGACTGCTACTATTCAAGCTCATAAATTAACCCCGTTTCGATATCTTAGGTTTTCTTATCGACTTCAGTTCGGAACGTGAGAAAGCTTCGTGGCCTGTAACCTCTATTACTTGTAGCATGCAGATTGTTTGTAAGTGAAATGCTATTAATTTCGAAAACTACCATAGATAGTAATAGCATCATTTGAGAACGACTAAATAACTATACTTTCTCTGATACAAGGAATTACGGTGTCACATTTGTTTGTGATTCATGTGAATCCCGCAATGCAAAAGGTGGCAAGGCTTCTACGGACCGCACGTCATTCACGTCTTTAGACACTTTCAGCTCCATTGTTTTCGATACTGGTACATCTAGGCGCGCGCCATGAGTGGATACTCCGCATATGTACATTCACAGTTTCAGCCGCCTTGGTCCTGTCTTATTTTGCCAAAACCATCGTTTTTATAACAAGTAAGTTTGAATTAAACCTATAAGTTTCCAGTACACTGTATCATCATGCACAAGTAAAGTCACTCTCTCGCAGTTCACAATTTGATTCGATAGAAAACGCATTAAAATCCATGGACTGAAAGCAGTAATTTAGCCACACAGTAGTCAAATCAAAATGTGTACAGCTAGGCGTTGCGTGTCGTAAAACTCGAGATTGAAGGCTTTACCAGCAGGATTAATTAGACACGTGGATTTTTTTGCAGTACTTATGGCCATACATGGTTCAAGCCTTGCGGGAATTTTCATGAGTGCTAATGTTCTTATGGCAAGACATTTCCAAAGGCAACGTGCGGCAGCCACAGGTAAAACAGGGGCCGGTCGTAATAGTAAGCCAAATCCTGTCAGCACTACGATTCGTGTGGTGCAGCGGATTGGAGCTTTAGGAGATTTTACTCTGGAACAAGGCAAAAATATTCATTATTATTTAGCTGATATTATGCTATATGCTGGTGCTATATACACATTTGCAATATTGGAACCCAAACAAAGCATGTTTTATTTTCTTACCAAATATTATGGATCAAAAGGAAAGTAAATATTTTTTGTCCTTAAGTAGGATGTCAGCGTTTCACGTAATAATAATAACAGTAAAGTTCAATAATGATCTCAATAAAACTTTCGAGACCCGATTAGCAAATAGGAATGTTAAGTTTTTATTATTATTATTATTATTATTTATTTATTTATATATATATATATATTATATTACAGTTATTAAGCAAAACTTTAAGCTCATCATGTGAGTTTCTGTAAGAAACTAGGGGTAATTTGAAACATGCAAAACCACCTAAACAAACCTATATTTCTCACACTTCACAGATATATCATTTTAAAGGTTCCGAAATATGTTTCCACTATATAACGCCACCTGCGTGTATATTTACCAGGTATGCAGGAAACGATTGCGGGTGTGAGCGTGTTCTTCATGCCAGCGCTTATGGATAATTTCATCAGGAGATTCCGAACAGTTCGAAGTATAAGTCTTTTAGGAGTGATCACCTTCGCAAGTTTTATTTTTAGCCTTTGCATCACGCCCTTCAACGAACAGGAAACGCAAGACAGCTTTAGAAACGGAACGCAAGAGGACACCGAACACGTGGAATTTCCTAAAGAAATCTCCAGTACAGTTTATGCTACTGAAACTTCTAAGGATGCATCCGAAATAAGCCAGGTGGTACATACTATCACCCTATTCGATGTCATTTCATAAGTTTCTACAGTTGGCTTAGGAAATAAAACATCTGATGGTAGTTATTCATAAGTGACGCAATATCGATAATAGGATCAATACTATAAATGAATGATTTTTTTTATCAAAACACATCCTTATGTCACTTGATTTCATTAGGAAATTATTAGCCGAGCAAATACAATCTTTTCTGTCTTGGCGCTACAGAACATATCATTATCAAAGTTTTGTATTATACGCTGCAACGAAGTAGAGATTCTCTGCTTCCCTATGCGACCTTCCGACAGCGACAGGATTATGTGTCAATGATGAACAACTTATCATAGGTCATATATGATATAATGTGGTCCATGTCTCCAGAATGCGTCGTCTGCAGTTGATTCAAACAACCTTCTCACAGACCAACCTGCTGTGCGCGATGAGCCGAAACCTTTTTCGTGGCGTACTTTCACCAATCTGCGATACTTCTTCGATGTGTTTTCGTTTCTCGTCGTATTTGAATGTTTTGCGACCTTTCTACAGTTGACCGCCGACTATAGCAATGATCGGGAAGTACCGGAAGGGGTAAGTTCCAAGTTAGTCATGTGCCCTCATGCTGCAATATTAACCAAACCAATACACACCCCTATGTTACATATTCAAGTCCATTAACTATATAGATGCTGGCACCTCAGTTTATGCATTTCTGATTAGCCTTGTTGGCTGGCAATTAGGTGTTCTTTTCGGAAATAAGAGAATCTCTTTAGTTGAGTGCTACATCTAGTTCGCAGTTGTTCATATGGAACTGTTCAGAGTAGCACTGGATAAGTTGAAATAGCCTTGTTTGCCTGTAGTATACATTGATACAAAAGTTATATTTGTCAACGTGAATGACTAAAAAATGACTATGCTCCTCTGCAGGCGATATATTTGGTACCAATTTTTGGTATAGGTGATATGATGTTCAAGTTAGGTTCTGGATTTCTGTCAGACGCGAAAATCGCATCGCCGCCAACTCTTATGCTCGCTGGTAAGTTTAAATGTTTTGGTGAAGTTTCAATATACGCATCAGTAGGTACTCTGCAAATGTTCTGTAAACATGTTTTGCGAAATTCTCGCAAGTTTTTAAACCGAACTAGAAGTTTCTCGTTACTACAGGCTGAGGCCCATTGTTATGATGTTCATAAGAGATACTATAAGCATATTGGTTCATAGAGCCGAATGTTTTAGACAAATGTAGCATCTCTAAGTAAGTATATTGTTTAGAGCAAGGCAACTGCATTCTATTGTACATAAAATAAATAACTTTGATTTCCTACTTCTCCTGCTCACGTCTATCTTACAGGAAGCGTAATCCAGTGTTTTAGCTTTGTGCTGCTATCATATTCGTCCACGATGGTGGGCCTGTCGTTTTCTGCATTTTTGATGGGTACCTCCAATGGATGCAGGATTATTCTTTTCATCATAGTTCTAATCAATGATTTCGGACTCGACAATTTATCGCACACATTTTCATTTGCCAACTTCCTCATTGGGATCGCCACGCTTCTGAAACCTTTTCTCGTAGGTTAGCAGACGAATCTAAAAGTCTCTCTAACAAAAAGACTTCAGTTTCGAATGTGGTAATTTGCGACTAGTACTCCATTCTAGTACTTAAATTGTGTAACATGTATCGAGGTAATCCGCTTGTATGCGATTGAAATTACGTCTCGCAGGTTGGTATTTTAACAAACCTGTTCTAGTTGATTTCACCTAAATGTAACTGAGTATTAGCAACGACTAAAATTTAGTAATATGTCCTAGTTTCCAGAAAGCTGTAGGATTGCCTTTCATACTATGGGGCAAACGAGGCGTTTCAAGAAACATCGGATCATTGAAAGAACTCATTTTTGCTTTCAGGCTACTTCCGGGATCGTTTGGGGGAGTATCTTGGGCTGTTCCTTTTGCTAGCTACTCTAAATGCGGTAGTAGCCTTTTACTGGGCAGTACGAGTTATTGAAGCCTACAGAAACAAAAGAATAACGTTGACGTGAATGTTTCTATGTTTTACTTAAACTTACTTCACCTGTGTTTGAATAAAGAAGCTGGTTGAAAAGAAAGCGGCTATTTTATTTACTAGTACCATCTTAACCCTTCACAGATTTTAGATCTGTTCGAAATTTCCATATGAGAAAAATACTGTGTTGCAAATACAAATCGATTAACCTCCCACTGATCAAGCAGTCAATGAGCGACTCAAAATGTTTCCTGCAGTTTCTATATGTATAGCCAACCAAGCGACCGACCTACTAGCTATACCTAGACGACACTAATTGTTGACATAAATAGTCATCTACCAAAAAAGAAGCCTAATTAGTGCTCGAATTTGGTGACCATTTAGGCTTGAAATAAACAGTATCAACAAGGAAACAGTAACAGCCTTAAAAGCAGACTATTTTAAGAACTTCCTTCATAGTTACGCAACGTAGAAATTATTATTATGAAAGTACATGCCTGAACCGAGCTACTACACACTAAAAAGGCTTATTCATTACCGTTTAACTGTTCATACATGGCTGTTCTTTAATGATTATCTGTATTTCTAGCGCTTTTCACCGACTAACAAATACCTCAAAGAAGTTCAAGAGTGTAGCAATCGAAACTGTTTACAACGTTGCTGTTCTGCCGCTCAAAGTTTCAGATGAATAGATATTCTAAATCAAAAATGATACCGGATAAGAAAATGTGCCATTTAAAGATTACGCCGAACATTTGTATTGTCATAATCACATACCACAAATCGTTACAATCATTGGAGCAATACGGCTAACATCTGTTGTTAATAACCTTGTTGACAATAAACAGCAGTGAAACTCGATCTATATAAAAATTTGCATGTTATTCTGTTATATCCGAAATGGATGTGATGTTTGTATGGCTAGAACGGATATGTTGCTGCGGCATAATACGTATATTCGGACCTATAGCAATACGCAGAACATGTTCCTTTTTTTCAAAGATGAGCAGTGTAATAATGTAGTCTATCAAAGTGGATAGTTTTTTTTTTTGTTACCTATAGTAACAATGATTTTAATTAACACCAATTTATTTTAAACAAACTAAAAAAAAGAGAGTAAGTATGTTCGGCCAGATCTGTATCAACTATAAAGCTATTTTGATGCATAGAGCCTTGCTTTTAAAAAAAGTTTTGCTGTAGCTCTCTGTGCAGGCGACGGCGTATAGAATAAGTGTCAAGTGGAACGGAAACTTGGTCTTGCCACATAGCTTAAATGACTACCCACTTTCAAAAACGCGTCACCAGTCCCCTTAAACTAGAATAATATTTAATAATAGTATTAATACGGCTCTTTTCGGCGTAATGTATACTTACGGATGGCCATGGCGTAGCAGTAAAAGTAGTGCCTAAAGTACTGGCCATGTTCTCTTTTAAAACTACACTACATTCTGTATAGTAAATTCCGTTTCATCAAAGTAAATGACACGACACTCCGCTTGAGCGCGCAGGTGCTGCTGAAGCCGATTCGACATTTAAACTTTGGCTCTCATGCACGTATGGTAATTATGATTATATGAATGTTCGCGTTTCAAATTAAGCAACCTAGCAAACACCACGTTTGCCACCTATACAACAGATCAACATCAAGCATTCCAGGTATATACTGCGCTAAAATAATATGTATAAGCAAAAAGAAGGGGGAGACAAAAAATTATTTCTTTTTTTTTGTTTTTTCTGGCGTGCCAAACATCAAGTTAAAACATTGGTCAATGAAAGTTCGTAGCAGAAATGCAGTTGTCATTGACGCAACCCGTTGGCAAAGCAAATTAGTAAAAAAGAGTATTTAAAGCGAACCATAAATCTTCGTCCACGTTATGCCATGCAAAATATTATGTAATATCTCCAATTCATGAACAGGTTATTTATCAATTGTGAACGTTTATATGCCTTCAGAAAGTGGCAGTATATAACGCTGAAACTAGACTTACTGAGGCTCATATCAGCTAATAGAAAAATACTGCCAGAGAAGGTCAGATGTAGCTAAAAAAAAAAGAAATCTGGTTAGTTTTTTTTCTTGATTTGCGCATTCTATATAGTTAGCTCGTCCTGCTGCTGATCAATGCTGTTTCACTCTATAGAAGTGTAAATCGTTATTTTGCACTCTAATTGACGGCCGCTCCAAAAGCATCCTGATAGATAACCATTATCCTGGACATCTAATAAAGCTATACGATAATATCTTCTGCACCTTGCGGAGCCGCTCTCCAGCTTAGACCGAACTAGTCCAACTAATGCTGAAAATAATTATTGCCGGCGGCAGCTAAATATTATGCTATTTAAGCGAATAAAAAATAACAGCTACTATTTAACTAAAGTTCCTCAGTGGTTCCTGACATGACGATTTCGGGTTAATTCAAACTCTTGATTATTTCATATAATTATTATTACAAGCCCGCCACATTCGTATTCAAAAAGTGCCCCCTCCCTTCTCTCACCAAGCAAGGCATTCGCGGGCGGCCCGGCCGGTTGGCATCAGCCTGATCAGCCATTCCTGCTGGCTACAATAGTGAGTAGTGGTAGCAATTATGTTATTATGCTATGCGGTAGTATCGATGGATAATGTCTGTCGTTTTGACTGTTTCGTGCGGTGCGAGTGAGTGGGACACGGCTGTCTGTCTGTCTGTCCGCTGCTGCTCTCCGTTCATTCACTCACTCACTCGTTACCTCGCTGTATAGGGGCGCCATATTTGTTTTGGTCGGAGAAAACATGATCACGAGCAGTAACAACTAGACTCCTTGGTGTTGGCCAGCGGATAGTCAGCCGCTAACCATAGCAGCCCAACAAACCGTCCGTAGACGAACTTCGGACGAGCAGCTAGGTTGTTATCGGGTGACCCTTCGACGAAAACGAATTCTCGACAACAAGCCGAAACAGCTTTCGTTGCAAAATAACAGCATCGGCGTCAACAGTTGCAGCGGCAGCGTTAAATAACAACTCGCCGCCGGTGTGTCTACCTACCTCGTCGCCTGGCCATCGGAGAGCAGTAGGACAATTACAGTAGCACTCCTTGAACAACAGCAGCAGTAGTTAGTCAGTCAGAGTGTCTGTGCGTCTATCTTTAGCAGCAGCAGTCTGTCTGTCTGTCAGTCAGTCAGTCAGTCACTTGTGCTGAATGAGTACTATTAGGTGCTGGTGCTGCTTGAGCATGAATGTGCATGCTTGTGTGTGTGTACCAATGTTTCCACAGCTTGGCTCATAGTGATGATCATTTGGTCGCTGCCGCACTTGGTTTGGTGCTGTGCTGTGCGGCTGGGGGGATGCTGTGTGTGCTATCGTAGGAGCAGTACTCGAAGGTGTGTGCTGTGTAGTCGATGCTGTCCGTACATCTGCGGTTCCGCTGTGTAGTTGCAATAGCAACAGCAGCAGCAACAACAACAACAATAACAACAACAGCAGCAGCAGTAGCAGCCGAAAGCCAACGGCAAGCAATAAGTGCAACGGCGGTCGACGACCTATTACTAATACAACTGCTACGACAGCGACTACTCTGGCTACACAGCGCCTTTCTATTTTGCCCCTTGTGGTCAACCAGCATCGTATGGACTAACCGGCAAGATAGGCGCCGACCAATGAACCAGTATCTCGATATTCCTACACCAACATGCATTATATACCCTAAAGACCATTTTTAATAGTCGACGAAACGCTCTGTTCTTCATCAGTTCTACAGCGGCTACAAGGTGTCGCTTTTTTCTGCCCCTCGACCTAGTCGACTCACCAACTGTGTCCAGTACTCTCTCAAAACCGACTCTGAATAATAGTGGTAACAGAGGAACCGCCGTATTACCGAGACACGGCAGAGCTGGGGGTGCTGTGCCATATTATCACATTGGTCAAAGAAGACAATCTATACCATTTTGCCCGAACAAGGCCAAGAAGGAACGCCTGGTTTTATGCTGAAGGGGGAGGGTACAATGTGATGTGCTGTACAGTGCTTCGAGTGTGTATAAACCCCCGAACGAACGATTGGTGGAGCTTGTTTTCGTGATGATGATTGTGATGTTGGTGGTATGTGCAGTTGTGTAGTTGGTGGGGCACCGCCGGCGGTTCTCCGTGAGCGCCAGCAGCGACCGATAGGATCCGCTGTGCATGGGCCGACTTCGGTCGTACATATGTGCGTATAGCTGTGAGACCACTGCCGCCATGCGACAAGGAAAGATCCTGTCAATGCTACCAACTAGTAAGAACAAAAATCATAGTTGCGGTACTGATTGAGGGCTGTCGCAGGGGTCTTTCATAGAGGCCGCCAGGCTGATCGACAGATCGATACACAGACAGAACCGAACGTTTATGCTCTATTGTAGTAGTTAAAGCACCAGTCGTACATTCAACGGAGCGGTTGAAACTGGTCATCCAGCTAAAAACGGTAAGGATAAATTGAATAAACGTTATATTACGAAGGAATGTTCAGTGCTACAAGAACATATATTAATGATCTTCACACGTGCGTGCCAGTGCCCCCACCATCCGCTGAAACACCACATTGACGAATTAATAAACTAAAATAAATAATATATTAAAATGACGAGAAGTCCGCTCAAGAATGCGTTGGCTTTCGATGTGTGTATTTTTGTCTAAAATCTTGTGTGGGGCAAAACGGTAGTGATATAACTGTGACTGTAACACTTACGTGACCACACGGGTGTTGGATGGCTACAAGAGGGGTTGGAACGCGGGGGAATAACTATAAAGAGGTCAAGGAGTCTAATGATAGAAGCAGTTCGCATTTATTATCTAGGTAAACAGGCAGTTAGGCAATTAATATCGACCATCCGTGCAGTGTTACGGTTTAGAGCCTCACCTCCTAAAGGAGCATTGAATGCCAGTTTGATTATTTGCCAGGCTATAAATGCTGAAGCAGCACTAAGTGATAGAACCGGGCGTAAAATGTTACGGGGTAACTTCTTAGTGTGGCACACGCCTTGAGAGACGTGATCAAAAGGACCGAATATCTAAATTAAATATATTATCTATATTAAATTGGCAACAAGACGGTATGACACATTCAGCACACTGTCATTAATATACCTAACTATTTGTACAACGCATTATCAATAACGTTCACCGATTAGTTACTGTCAGTAATCTATTATAACAGCTACTCAGTAGAAATAGTAGAAGTATGATTTACTCAACCCTTTTATTGTAGGGGGTGGAAAACATTCGGCGGCACAATGATCCCGTCAAAGATACTATATTGATATATAGCTGCTCATTTAATTCGTAATAAACTCCGTTAAAATCAGTGATGTATTCTCTAGTCAAGTGAGACATTCATTGATATCATGCATACGTTGAGCTTTTGACATAACCATCTGGTGGAAGATACGTCAAAAGTATGTTTATATCGAGATTACTGCTATTTAATATTACTGGCCGTAGCCAGTAATGTACTTCCTTTCAGAACGAGAATCTAATGTCAGACACTGTGACACCGCGCATGTCAAAGGGGTTACGAAGATTATGCTTTTGACAGTCGGCCAAAAGTTGCTTGGGGTTTGGCGCTTAGCGTCTTCCTAAGTCGTTGACAAACGACCTTGCCGAAAGCTGAGTATCGCCTCGAGCTGTGCTCCGCTATTACTATAAAATGCCATTTTGCTATTTATGCATTTCTAAGTCGCGATGTTCTTTCAGGTCGCTGTGTTTTTCCATTCAGAGCCAGTTGTCATAATATTCATAGGAATAGATAATCAAGACGAGCACAGCGTCCAGACGTGTCGCTTTGCTCCCCGCTCCTGGTATGTGTTTCTTCTAGCTTATGAACCTACCTGTTCCGCGGTAAGTACGGGCTTCCGAAAGTGCTTAGATCCGCTCCGTTGCTCGCACACATGTGGCACATTTAGTTGACTCCTAGCGCCAATTCAGAAAGCAATAGCTGGATTCGTTGTCTCCTGACTATTTTGCTTTCGACAGCGTCCCCTTGGTTTGGCATCTCCTCGTCATTGGTGACGCCATCAACATTATGACAACAGACAATGTGGTTTTACCGCTGCGTTTCTTCTTGCAATGCCGACCCTACTCTTTCTCTTTGTATCGCCCGCTTTCCAGGGTTCTCCGTGTCGCTTAACTTCTAGTATCGACTTTCAAAGAAACTCTGATATCTTCGGCATTTTGGTGATACAGCCACTGACATGATCGTCGCAGTCATTATTTCTAAATCGCCCATAAAAGACGTTCGCTTCAGCATGCGCGGGCTAAATTTGCCATTGCCGTGCGAAAGATAGCACATAACCGAGTTACTAGTCTATTTCATGTATCGGATATGGCCTCTTGTGTAACTTACTGCATAGGTATTATTGATTTTTGCATTGTACCCGCTGCGATTATTCGACACAAAACAAGTGATGCTAGCAAGTTCGACAGTCTTATCACTATCACTCTGTACTTTCATACAACCAAAGGTATTCTTACTGCATGGTGCATCTGACCTTTTTTGGTTTCCCAAAACCATGGAAAGTGTTAAAATGTTTATGACTGCTTCGTCAGCGATGCACTTTGACTTCTGGGTTAAGGTCATAAAAAACGGCCTATTTTTTTGTTCCAATACCAAAAGATTAAGGGGCTATCACGGAGTCAATCGTCGGAAGTAGTAAACCCAGAATTTTAATAGTCATCATTAATAAATGTTTAAAAGAGCGTGCGAGGGGTCAACAGAGGGTTTTACACTCAACGTGGGTCTTATTTGACGTGTGTCGTCTAAAACGCCATCATGTATTATTGTCATTTTATTTCAACATTGGATTAAGTGTCCTCAAAGGAACTTTTCTAATCAATCAGTTGATGCTCATCTTACCATTTGCCTAAATTGTTACCTGCGTCAGTAATAAACTCACTTTACATATGAGATGACCTGTTAGTTAGCAAACTACCATTGGTTCACATCACACTGATGCAAATTCGGTCGAACTCAGCCCCAAAATGCTAAGAGTTCCACCGTTGTGTTCATATGGGATACTTCATTACGTTCATAATATACTTATCCACTAAAGCACTGAACAGATGGATAATAATGGAGTTACATATAAAAATCTATTACGACAGCAGGTCATTTTCGCTACATGCAACCGGTTTTGTTAATTATCGAGCAATGATTACAACTAAAACACCACACAATTGATATTTTTAGTTTAGTAAGTTAAGTTTTACTAAACTTAACTTAATGAGTTGAAATCATATTGTGTTTTCTTTTAAACGTATACCTCAAAAAAAAGGCAAGGCCTCCTATAAATAAAAACTGATAATGGATTTCGGAGACTACTATCGCACGATTTTCGGGTATGTAGAACACTTAACTTCACCTTAGCGTGGATTCACTTCTCATAATGTTGTCTTTCTCTCTTCATTAGCGGTCGTTCTTCGCATTGGCTCTGGTCCTTTAACTGTATAAAGGTATTCATATAGCAGAAAAGTTAAAATCCGCCTATGTCAGTTTCGTTGCTTTGCATGCGGAAATCAAATTGTAAGTTCAGAGCTCAGGGCACCTCAGTTCAAGCTTATGAAGAAAATTTTAAGGATCATGGTGAATTTATTCAATTAGCCGGACGAGTGTTATTATACGGGTCGTATAGGCTTAGGAGGTGTACATTCTATATGGGAAGCTGTCTCCCGACCCGTTTCACAAATGTTTCTGCCTCATAGAGCCTTATTTCTACAAGTCACAGTAGAGAACCTACAAGCTGTATAGTTGAAATAATTCGGATTAAAGCTATTTCAAAACGTTCATTAGTGTTTTCAGGGAATAAAATCCGATTTTACTAATGAAGGGTAAAAAAGAACGTTAAGGTTATGAATGTCAAAGGTTAATAAGTGACTCACCTGTGTAAAAAAGCAGTGTCCTTTATAACGATGTTAGTTTATCAATCGCGTCGTAAATTTGTTGCTCCCGTTTCTCTGAAGTCTTTAAAACGTAACTTTATCAAATGCTAGATTGTTATGTGAGTTTTCTGTCGTAGTTGTCCGAACAAAATTGTGTATACAGAATTCATCAAAATTAACTTTGGAAAATCAATGTTTTCCTTCATTAGAAAAATTTTGCATTTTTCACATTAGTAGTCTTTCAGAAAAGGCTCGGATAATTCTTGACACACAATAAGTCTTCACAATACTTGACTAGTAAATATTATGGACAGATACTGCTGGTCTTCGAGCCACGATTTGGATGTTATATTTGTTGGTCTTTTCGTAAACGACGTATTTTTGCAGAACGAGATGGCAACAAATCGTATACTCGAACTCGCGTTGACAATGTTTAATATCTTGGTGATACCTTCTTTGTTCGGGGATAGTGTCGCAATTTCATTGTCACTTATATCCAGTGAAATAAACGTGGATTGCGTTCGGTAATCCACTGCGAGATTGATAGATTATAGCTTAATAACTGGATCACATTTCCAACTTCGGAAGTCTTCATTCTCTAAACGTTCTATCGTTTTAGCGTCATTCCTTGTGAACTAGTTGTATGACTAAAGTGATTCGAACACCGTTTTGTAAGGCCTTGAGCAACTTCAGCGTATTAAATAATGTAGCAGTATAATATTTCAAATAATCGATAGACTTCGTTTTAGACAGCAGAGAACTCGATTCAGTTGGAGCTAAACGCATACTTCAGTCCTGTGTTCTCGGCCGTTTCAAACACTAGAAATATATTCAGTTTCCAGGAGCCGGAAACGCATCTATAGTAGAAGCAAGATGACCCCTAACTGCTGTAGAGACAACAAGTAAAAAAAACAGGTAAAGTCAAGTGAGTAATATACTCGATGACCGAGTGGTAAGAGCTTCAACAACTTGTTGGGTTATGTTGTGTTATATATCGTACTATCATCTTTTAAAACGTTGTAAGCATTGTAATATTGTATGTTTAATCTTTGAAGCTCTATCAACAATAAATGATCAGTACTGGCAATCATATACATTACACATTGAGCCCATGATTTTCGCGACTATTGTCCTGGCCGTTGATTGATCATAGTCATAGCATCAGGTCAGATGGCATCAAGAAACGAAACAATCTCAGGAGTGGCCGCGTTAGGCAATTGTCCTCTTTTTCTTCAACCTATTATGTTTTAACACGTCCATCATCACCATTAATGGCCAATATATCTAACGCGCGCTATCTAGCTAAAAGAAGCATGAGGTTTTGTCCTAAGCAAGGATAGATAGGACAGCTATGCCAGCGAGCAACGAAGATGCATTCGCTGTAGATGTTACGGCTGCGTCTTGTTGTTGGTGTCTCTTTAGTTTGGATTCTGGATTTGTAATAATGCAGTTTAACTCCTAAGCAAACACAATGTTCCATTCAACCTCGCAGTGATGTCATCCAGGAGTTTGTAGTAAAGAGATATGTATGTATATACATATATATATATATATATATATAGTAATTGGAGAATATGCGTTAACGCCTTGCGCGCCTGATACGATCGCGTGTGTCATTAAAAGTTTTTCAGTCTTACGCCAGGAATCCTGCCAGGTCTAGAGGAGTTTGGCATCTCACTGGCGTTGTGCGAACGTGTTTCGATATCAATAAAGAAGAACTTGGCTGGACCTGCCGGGTACTCGTTAACTAACAGGTCACGGTTGTCGGACGTGTGTATACCGTGAAAGCGAAAAAATAAAGAGGTCATACACCGTCCACAATGTCGTGCCAACCATATCGCGATTTTCGCAAGAAGGACAAGGCGCCTTCACCAGGTCCCGGAGTTGGGGCTCCAACCAAGAGGGCCGTCGGCCGGGTCAATCGGTTTGGAGTCACATCATTCACTTCGATTCGCGACGGAAACGCCACCCCAAACGGAAACAGCGATGCTTATTCATTTGAAGATGACCCAAAACCTGGTGAGTACCCGAATGGAAATAAGCAAGATAAATGTTGAGACACCTACACGCTCCATGTTATCTGGGGAATGTTTGTGTTTTCGTATTCAATATGTATATTACATAAGCAATAAATACATACTTAAAATACTAGATGTTATCTGGAGAAATACATGCCTAGAATGCTAGATATTAAGACATCTGAATTTGCGAATTCTTCATTATTTTGAGAGCATGCAATTGGTAGGCGTTATGATATCGCTCCATAAGTACCATAGTCCATATGGTTATTTTGTGTTAATTAATACAATTGTATAATAAAGGGGTAAATAAACGGAATAACATTAGTTTCGTAGGGTGAAATATTTTCTATGGATCGGTCTGACAATCCCTGTTCTATTAATCGAACGAAATTATTTATTAGTATCACCAACAGTCACTTCGGTAAACAACCCACCAGCGGTAGCCGCCGCTCCGAAGCAGCCGAAACCGAAGAAATTCTTCAAGAGCCGTAATCGGGCAAACGACGCATTTGACAGCTTGCTGGCCAGTACTGCGATACCGCCAAAAGCCCTCCCATTCTCTTCTACCCCACAGCAGACGACACAGCTTCATACGCTTTCCATTAAGAATAGCAGCATTACATCGCTGGCCGCAGGAAAACACGAATTACCCGCAGTACCAAGGTATATTAAGAGTAGAAGTAGATATGATATATTCCTGCAATATTTGCCAAACGGGGTATATAAACAAGAACAAATAGTCAACGAAAACAAAGCTGTTTATGGATTAATCCCTGGTGAATCCTGGGAACTGCACGTTTAGTAACGGTCGGTAAAAATTACTGATCCTTTTAAGAAGTCTGTTGATCTCATTAGTAGCGAAAGGCTTTTCCAATCAAGAATTCTATTTTTCCGCAGGTGCCGCCTCTTATTCAGTAGGTGATATATACTACTAGAAGTATCTGCGTCTATGAGGCAAAAATCATTTAAGGAATTACGGAGTGCTGTTTTTGGGTGGCTTATCCTTCGACAATCTGTGTGCATTCATACGTCACCCGAATAAGTAATAGACACTAGCGCAGAAAGGGCTCTACATTTATTTGTAACCATAAAGAGTGGCAGAAAATTCTGAAAAAAGTTTTATACCAGAACGAATTCACGATCACAAAGGACAGCGGGATGAACAGAACCATGACTAGTAATTACAACTTGATGCACTACACCTATATGTGTGAACTCTAGTAATCGAAATGTAATATGGTTGTTTAAATGGGAGAAACAAAACTTTAGTAAAGAGGACGCTAGGGCATTAGATTGATTCACAGAAAGAAATCAAGCTAATTTACTATACTGACCGATATTTAAGAGCATTTGGATACGGAAGTGGTGCTGAGGCACAGTGAAACCGCTCCCGCCATATCAGAGTTTAAGAAATAAATAAATTAGTTAACTCTGTGTCTGTCTTTTTATGAACGGGATTTTATGTTTTTAAGATAGCAGCAAACTATGTAGATGATGCAACACGGAGACAACCACTTCATAAAGAGGTTCGTTATAACTTATGGAAAAAACATGTTAACCGATTCTTTAGAATTAAGTCAACAAAGCAAACAAAAAAAGCTTGTGGCCTTATTTCATTTGAAGGCAATTTGTTTTCATTCCGTTGATGATATTTTTCAGCCCACTCTCGTCAGTTCTGTCGAACAAGTCTACATCATCGTCACCACTCCCGGGAGTAGATTCTCCTACACCTTCGCCACGAGAAACGGGATCGCCTACAACGGAATCATTCCTAAGTGCATCATATGGTGGAAATCATCATCTTACGGGCGTAGCAACTAACGATCATAGGTCGGTAGCAATTCCCACAGGTGGAGCCACAACAGCCGACCACACTCCTGACTTGCCTGACGACCCTCCGTCATCATTTGGCAGAAAAGCTCCTGTCAGATCCTATGGACGCAAGCGCAATGCGCCGCAGCCTGCCGAGGATGCCGCGGATGGTTTGTACATATAAATGCAAATTTGTCTGTTTCCGAAATTATGTCAATATTATTTACGAATTCAAATTGGCTTTACCAAAAGCCAGCTAAAATTCTTAGCGGAAAATGTAGATATAGCGGCATATTACAGCTGTTGATAGTGCTACCTCTTAGCATGACCTGACGTTGTGCAGTAGCAGAGTTCAAAAATGAATTGCGGATGAAATCAAAAGCATCTGAACAGATATCAAAGAATGTGTATTTCTATAGCCTAAAAAACTAAATGAGAGAAATTTTTAATGGGTTGGTGTATTTTAGAGAACGAATAAATTATTAATAGATCCATATTAGAGGACGCATTCTGTGGTATAAAATAGGTGTAGTAGAACAAAATAAATCTAAAAAAATAACAAGCAACTCTTTAACTTATTTATTAGTCATCTATAAGAATGAATCTACAAAATGCACAGTTTATTCGTTGGTTGATGAAATGATATTCATAGACGTAGTTTTGTTCTGCTATTTCTATTGACTTATAATCACAGCTAAAGAAGCCCGTACTGAAACGCAACACGTGGAGTACGAAAACCCGCTATTAAAAAAGCTGACAAGTCAGCCAGAGTCAAGAGCATCAATCGACATGGTAACGTCTGAGGGCCCAGAGGCTTCGAAAAAGGACGAGGTTAAGGAAGAAAAACCAGTGGCGGGTACAGATCGGAGCAAGAAAACCTTCTTTAAAAGTAAGAACAAAACAGATCCTGCAGCTGCTAAAGCCAAAGCGGTGTCCCGCTACAAATTATTCAATTTTACTGGCGAAGACGAAGAATTTGGACCTGGTGGTGATCAAGAGAGTTCGGTACCTGAGGCCTTCACGAAGAAAGACGATGGATATTCCGTCACAGATAAAGACCTTTTCGAAGGTGATTTTACTGAGCCAGAAAATAAACAGGTAAAGACAGAGCACAGCCGTAATTTGCTTTTTTCTTGGGAGTTTATAAAAAAAACTCCAAGGAAAAAGATTAAATTACTTTTTGAAGTGGTTATTCGACTTAGCAATAGTGTACTACTTTCTTCAGGGACATCTTTCTTAGCTCTGTATATGCTGTAACTGCCATTTAGTAATCCAACCTTGATGGCCATTACTTTTTTGCTCTATTATCTACTGATTTTTGAGTTTAGTGCTATAATAACTACCGTTGTTTCGTCCATTCATTCTTTCCTGTGGGTTTTCAGGAAAGCGGGAAGTCGTATGCAACAGTTCGCAACGTTTTGAAGGCCTACAAGGTGCATGAGATCGGCGAGGCACAGGAATTCAATGACGACGTCGAATACCTTCTTGAAAGTGTGACACAAGCTAATTCGCTTGCGTCCCGGTGCCTATCCGTGTGTTCACTAGCACACAAATGTATGTCCGCACAATTTCGCGTGCATCTTCGCGCGCATGGAGTTATGGCAAAGTTCTTCGGCTCCGTCAAGGATGCGCCTAAGCATCCAGTGAGTACATCTTTTCTTATTTTTTGACACATATTCCTTAATCTATGCCTACTTGTGTATTGTCTTTGATAGAGTATCCTTAGATAATTCGGTTTGTCTAACAGGAAAGTTGGGCGAACTTTGTTGGACTAACAGGCATTAACAATGGTGCTAAGACTAGAAATGTCAGGCCCCGTTCCTTAAGAAAGAAAATGAAAGCCATAAATGAAGTGATAAAAGACTATGAAATGTTCAGTTATTCATGATACGGTTAAGCATATTTTATGCGCTATGTTACATAGAAACAAATACTAGTGTGATAACCTTAACTGAATGTTACGTTTTATATAGAATTGATATAACTTTCAATCTTTAAAGTTATTTTTAACATTTTCATATTACCTCTATCTACCTTCGCACCCGACTATGCAGTCGCTTGCGCTTTGTGTTTCGGCGTTGTTTTTCGTCTTATCGCAAGATAGGCTCACTATGGACCTCGAAGCCTCCACGCTTGCCATCCTTCTCCAATTATTCGAAATTGGAGAAGCGGCTGGCGAAGGCAAACATGCTGAAAAGGTTCTCAATTTGTGCACACAGATGCGTTCTAAGGGACATGCTAAACATCTAGATATGGCACGGGTAAGTTTCGAACTGTTAACTTTCACATGATTTGCTCGCTCACATGAGTACTAATAAATTATGCGTAAAGCTAAATTGAATGCGTTTCACTACTTCTGTCCGGTGTCGTTAAATTACGGAAAATTTTCTGGCAGTTTTTTTTTTTAATGGAAAACGTCAACCGGATTTGTGCTTAAAAACTTTAGCGTAACTATCGGCTAATTGCCGACCAATCATAAATAGTTAAATAATTAACTATTTAGAGGAAAGCACGTTATTTTTAATTTCCGTTTTTACCGATACAACAGGTGAGCGCCAGCGGACTTGCGCTTGAAACGCTTCTAAGTCTGACGTCGCGTCGTGCGGGCGAGTGGTTCAAGGAAGAGTTACGAATTCAGGGTGGGCTGACACATCTCATTAATCTTGTGACGCAGACAATGAATCAACTAGAGATGCCCAACTGGGGTGTTATGGATGACCCCAGAGCCGACCAGCTTGATAAGCTTAAGAAAATAGAAAGAGTATTACGAGTGTTGGAAAATGTGACTTTCGTCAATCCGGCCAATCAGGATTACCTTATCAAATTTCGCGGCGGCACTGTGTTGGACTTTTGTGCCGATCTTTTCAACCTCTGTTTTGAAAACATAGAGTTTCATCAGGTACTAGACGTTAGTGATCCGTCGGCTCCCGAAGGTCAATCAATTACAGTAGCCCTACAGAAGGCTGACGGTCCAGGACCAGTGTTCCTATCTGTGTTGTTGTCTCTTCTCAAAGTTATGCTCAATGTCACTCATGAGAACGGTTAGTACACTCAAATTAATTTTTTTGTTTGTCTATTCGGCTACATTTAATATTCCTGTACTTTATCATTTCGCTGGTATCTTTTCGTTCAAGTTAATAGAAATATTTAAATGCAAAATATAAACTAAGTACTTACCTTATTTCTGATGTTTAAGGCAGTATACTGCACGCACTTCATCGCAATCCGAAATAAGAATAAAGGACCGCAATCGTGTACAATCAGTCTCAGAGAAGAAAAGAGTTCAAATTTTTTTAAGCACGCGTGCTATTTATGATATTGCTGCTTGCCACGTATTGCAAAGATCTGCAAGCGTTTCTTTAACATTTCCTTGTTTCGCCTTCTAGATGAATCCTCGGGAAATTGGGGCTCCCGCGATCGTACGATGCGGCAACTTCTCGAATGTATGTTGCATCTACCAGCGAGTCTCGATTCCGAGTTAAGATTTGATCTGCAGTTGCTGGCGCTCGGTTTAACGATTAATATCAGCGAGCACTCGACCGTAATGCGGGAATGGTTGCTTACGTCATCTGTGCGAGTGTCCACTACGGACTCGAACAGCAGCGTCAGCAACCTGTCGAAAAGAAGCAACGCTTTTTCTGCAATGGTCGAGGTAAGAAAATATCTATGGATTTTTAACCGTCGGATTTTTATTCAAAGACAAGCTTAAATGTATGTTAATTATCGACTGGATATTAGTTTGCGCAAAGATAAATTTCTATATCATGTTTTGTTTTGATGATAATAATAAGAATCTGTATGTACCCGCGGTAATTGAAAAGTTTAAAAAAATCACACGTCATTTCATTTGAGAAGAATTTTCCACATTTATAAATCGTGCGCAACGTAGTATTTAGCCGTCTATATATTGCCTAATTGCAATTAATCCGTATTTTTTCAATGCAATTCCAGTTGTTTAAGGAGAAGCAGGAGGCCGCAGCGGCATCTGAAAATCAAACAGATGCAATCCTTGATAATCAGGAGGAGAAGACCAAACAGCAAGAAATGAAGCGCTTTGAAGAACGACAGGCCGGAAGTAACGGATCTGCTCAAGGAGAAAAGGATAAAGATGCCGCCGATGACCTCGAAGAAACAATTCGCAAAGCCATCCAAAAGGTGCCTCAGGCAAATTTTGGCACGAATTTCGTGTTCCGTGACTTCTAAATTGTATCAGAAAATTTCATGAATGAATTCGGGAAGGCCTGGAATGTGCCTAACTCAATTCAGTGTATTAGAAATTGCAGCCTTGTTTTAGTGTAGGAAAGACAGCAGTCTTAGATTAGATCATTTTTAGTAATCTTCGCATTTGAGAAACACTTCTCTGCAGTAGTATGCTTATACTATCGCACTTAGAAATGTAAGTAATAAAACAATTGCTGACTTTATACGCTTCTCTTTTGTATCATTTTAAATATTCGTCAGGCGGGAAAGCATATGGAGCACAGCATTATCTCTGCGTACCTAGCACTTATGCTCGGCTGTGTCATCCAAGGCCACGCGGAACGAACTGCCACCCTCAAAGAGATCAATGGCGGCAACCTACAATCGTTCGCACAAGCGCTTAAGAAGTTCCATGACTTTATCGATATGACAGTAAGTAAAAATAGTAGTAATAGTAAAAATAGCAGATTGTCGTGTAATGATTATAATTTACTTATGAAGCACTATCGATTTTGCAGAAGAGACACCAATATCCTTAAGAGAAGTTCTAATTATAATCCGCCTATTCGTATTTTCATATTTCAGGGCGTTCTTGGGAACTCTGCTCCGCAAAGTATTGAGCGCATCCTTAAGGTTCTGGAGACCAGCTAGAAAAAAAAAGGATTTGACACCGACAAAGCTAACTAATTTGCAAAATATTGCCTGCGTCGCTGGTACAGATGTGTTCTACCAATCGCGTGTCTTCACTTAAAAGCCAGAGAGAATCTGCAGATGGAATTGGTACACGTCTTTTGTACATAGAAACTCTTGATTTTCATTTCCATGGAGACAGGATGCCAGAAAGCAAATTTGTCTACGATTCGGCTTCCACTGTGAACTGCCGGATGCCGTCTTTTAATTACATA
>NW_019214356.1:133927-162079 GCF_002532875.2 Varroa jacobsoni | reverse complement strand
GATTTCGAAAAAGCAAACACAGTAAATTACATGAAGACGATATCGATGGCGATGATGATACAGTTGTTATTATGTGTCCTTTCACACAGATAAAACAAACGCACAGATAAAACAGATGCATTCAAACCTACTTTTAACACCTTAACACTTTTTACTTTTAACACCCACTTTAAACCCCACATTTTGGCAAGTTTGAATTTGGTCCAATCAGATTTTTTTCTTTTTGTCTATTGTTACCATTTGGATTCATAAGACGATTGAAGAATCTCTATCTGTAATAGATGTCTAATGTTAGTACCTAAGCATTATGTCAACGGGCTATAGAAATTTCCCCAGACGACATTTTATATTTAATTTTCAGCTAATTATAATTTGGTTTTTTATTGCTGTTTTTGCAAGAGTAGTTAAATTGTCTTTAGAACTTCTTTGGTTTTTATAATCATATCCGTATTCATTTTGTCTGATGCTTGCATAGATACAGTCATACCGTAAATAGCGCTATCAGCGAGTACCTTGCCAACCTCATCAGTCTCTCCACAGTATAAAGCAGTTTAATCAATATAGAGTGAGACGTTAGTTAGGTGTACAGACCACATAAATGCTTATTAATTCTAGTTACGTTAAACTATATCCTCAAATCCTGGCTTAAACAGCCATAAAGGTGGCAACATTGAACATAACTACACACCCGGACGTGAAGAAGACGTGGTCTAAGAGTCGGAGATTGCTACTTTTCATTCTACAGATAAGCCTTTAACTGCCTTTCGTGCCGGATATATCCCGTTAAAAATAGTGCAATTTGGCGCAGGAGCACGCAAGACCACGCTCCCATAGAGCTTTTCCAGGCCTAAGGCCTAGATATTATTCGGCGTGTTGGTTTTAAGCATCGACACGTTGCCCGCGTTTGTGGCTCCCTTCGTTCAAGGACTTTTCGTCGGAAAGAAACGATCAATAGCTCCACACAGATCATTTTCACTGGCCGCATGTGGAATCGTCACCTCCAACAACGGATCCTCTTCCATCGCATCACGAATGGTGTCCAGTGCATAATTATTTCCTGCGTACACATTAATGGTCTTAATTGGATCATTTGGTCCTAACAAATGATTTTAGATCATTGATAGTGTTTCTAAGAGACTCCAGCACGGGAACCTGTGAGGGGATCGGCTACGAAGCAAAAAATCCTGCAAGCGAACGTTTTTCATTTTGTGTGCAGAACCGCTGTTAGGCCCGATGGCGTCAGACTACTTTCACTAACAAAGTGTTAATTAAGTTACGACAATTCTGTATATCATTAGATTGAAAATAAAGCTCCTGCGATAGGGAGCACCACATTTTTATTCCTATGGGAATAAATTATTATGTTATGTATCCCCCGTCATTGTTCGCTACGTTTTTCCAGTTTTTTTTTATCAAACGATGTACATCATTTTGCTAGAAGGTAGTGGGTTTTGTCTCGCAGAAATTTTCTAACCACATTTTGAATTATTGACCCGTGCTAAAGATAAGTCCACAAAGGTGATTGCTCAATGAATAGAAATGTATATCTATAAAGTGTAAAATCTAAAGAATATAGGGAGCTGTGTACAGCCTTGTGTTGTAATAGAACAAGATAACTTGGCCTCTTTTATTGGGTCTTTTATTTTCAATAGCCTGCTTAAATAGATCCAGTTAGACCAATTAAACATCCCGATCAACTATCGGTTTCCTGTCGAGAAGCCGTTCCTGGATAAACAGGCAATCCCACTGGGCGCGAAGCATAATATTTTTTAAGCCAAGTTATGGTTACACTCTTAACCTTGGTTTCCCCTTTAGACCCACCCACTTCGATCTCTGGTTCACGTTAATGTACAAATTCCACTCCTCATCGCCAGGGATAGTTCTATGTAAAAATGGGTCATTGTGGTTGCGTGATGCTCGCTACTGAGCGACATGCAGCGTTAAGCCATATTCCTTATTGCATTAAGAGGGATTATGGGCTACCTAAACTTAAAAAAAAACCTAAAAGCCTAAAAGTTTCCGTGTAAACCAAGAACAATTATGTGGCTGTAGCCCATTTGTTCAATCGATTCTTGAGTTGTTTGTCGGCCATCTTCTTTTAAGAAAAGTCTCAAACGCTTGACATAAGATTCTGACGGTCGGCCAGAAGGTAAGATTCCTCTTTGTTGTGTTGAAAATTGTTTCCAAACTTAGCAAATTACTTTTGACCAGTTCTTTCAGTGACAGCATCGTTACCGCGCATAGGATAGCGGCCTCGATCTGTTTCAGTAAAAATGTCGAAAATCTACTCCTGTTCCACCTGAAACACCTTTGTGCGAGTTAAAATTGCGCTTCCATCCATATCGGTCAACACTAAATAATACCATTACAGTATGCGAATAAAATATCGGTAGTAAACAACAAGGGAAAAGAAACAAGTGTTTTTAAAGGAAAAATCATGAATTTCATTGCACGGTCACATACTATCAAGCAAAGGGGAAAAATCGAGTGAAGCACTAACCAGACCACGCTCTACGGGCGATTCCATTGTTCACGTCCCAGGAAAGTAGTTCTGCGGCCTTCTGGTGCGCTTCCTTCGAGCCATCTAAAAGCATCCCGAATCCGCCATTAATCACCTGTATGAAATAAACGAATATCAGCAACTATAATATCTATTAAAATAAATTTATTATGGAATATATTTGTGTACTATTATTTTATCAAAATAATCCGACGGTGTTTAGGTAAGTTCAATGAATATATAATAAGTCCTTCCAACGACATTTACTACTATATACAGGCTATATAAATAACTTTGTGCTCGTATTATCGTTTAGAATATTCTTACCTGTCCCCAGCCAACTCCCCCACCATTATGTAAAGCCACCCAGGTAGCACCTCGCAGGGTAACACCCACAAAATTTTGGACAGCCATATCTGAAAACATCCGCGCGTAAATGAATTCCTCTAAAAGCTTGTTGTTTTTTTTAATATATATATGACAGCTTATAGAACAAATTATAGACCCAGCCTTTTGCATAGATATGCACCCATAGGCTCACCGCCAACCGTGAAAGAAGACTTTATCTTTACCAGCAGTAAAGGCGGAACCATCGTAGATGTTCGACGTCTCTCGGAACGGACTGTCAGCGCCTGATACATCATGATGGTCTCGACTTAGCACAATTGGACCTTTTAGACGCTGTGTTCGCACAGCGTCATTGAAAGCTTGAGCAATCTGCAGGACACATGGAAGGATTCGTCAAACAGGTTACATTTTCTACTGCGACACAAGCACAAATTGAAGATTACACTGAGTAAGGCGAATGAATTGTTAATATGAGCGGGCACAACATCAAACTACGGAGGTTGCTCTCTTAAGTGGGGTGAGGTATATTAAAAAAGTGAGCTTACTTTCATCCTTCCACGACGATCAGAATACAGTATACGGGCTTGAGAGCCAACAACAAGGCTGTTCAGCGAGGCTTTTTCAATCCATCGAATGTTATCGGAATACTGACACTTCACACTGTCGCTAACTGAAAATTTTTATCGTTTACATTGGAAAAATAAATCTCAACATTGTAACAGATTTGCTATTATGACCTTCTACCTTACTTTACCCTATGTTGGCTATATTTAGCAATCTGAAAGAGGGTTCAATGTTACACTAATCAGCTTCGAAGACTAAGCTGTCATTAAATCGAATTCTCTCGATGCAATTGTAGTTAAGTTGAATTTTGTATTGTTAAGTCACTTGATTGGGATTTTTTTGCTCGTTAAATCTCACCATCCGAGTTAAGCAGCTCTCTGAGAACCTGACAGGCAATCTTATCGGTAAGGTCGAGATCTTCAGGACGTCCTGACGTACACACCCATCGAAAAGGTCCGAATCCCATGGAGAATATGTCGCTTTCAAATGAACATTACGCATTGTTAAGACCAAAAATGTTGTTTTTCATTAAAGAATTGTTTATAAGAACAGTATATTGTTCTGCCAAGATTTTTTCAAAAAAGTATTAAGGTATTCACATTCATCTAATTCAAGTAGCGTAATTAAATTTGATTTCGACTCAAGGTGTGTAGAAGTAAATGACAAGCACAATATTTTAATATTAGAGCGTAGAAACTATTTATAACTAACTGTTATATTCCTTACAAGAAGCCATACCATTTTTACGGAGATCTTAGGTTGGCTTATTTGTGCGATCTCTAAGATGACTAAAGCAGAGTCCAACATATTCATAACCTACCCCATAATGTCTTGGACGTATGACGGATACTTAAAACGGATTCCGTTTTGGCCAACATCCGCACCAGCACGCGACGCTTCAAGGAGAAACGCGTTCCCGTAATCCCAGAAGCATAAGCCTCGCGCCGCCAGCGAGTCGATAGCTGCAACTTGACGTCTCAGACTAACGAATTTAATATGAGCAATGTTAACGACTTTGCATAAATTAAATAGGTAAATTTAGAGGTACAACATGACGTTTTCACAGAATACCGCTTCAGACCTGTTGTGCCTAGCATACCTTTCTTGTACAAGCTGCTTAAATCTCGGGGGATCCTGAATCATGACCTCGTTGGCCTCTTCAAATGACAGTTGCACGGGGTAATAGCCGCCGCCGAACGGGTTGTGGCAAGATGTCTGATCTGATCCGAGTTCCACAAGAAGCTCACCACTCTCCTCTGCATCTTTCGCGAAGAATTCCCTATAAAAAATGATAGTCGCGTCGTTATATGGTTTTAACGCTCCTCTTGCCTACCATTAAAACTATATTTGCATTGTGTTGTTATCTCAAAATACACATGCATAAACGCGTAGACGCTCATTTGGTCTGCTTCAAGGAGCAGAATCATTCCATATGAATCGCTGTTATAGACCCATCGCTGGGTTTATGTGCCAATATTTATCGCTGATTGAGTATATTATAGTGGTACGGTTTTTTGCTTCCGGTAGGTGAGGGACCCCGGACAGGAGCCTATAGTAGGTGTTGCCTATCAGAATGAAAGGGGTCTAAAGGACCCAGATTGTCCATCTGACCTGTTAGCATTACGCGCCACTAAAAGAATTTGCCACGATAGATGGGGTACCGTGCGAGACGTGAAGCGGAAGTGTATGCATTTACGAACTAGACGATAATTGCTAAATATTACTTAACAGGACGGGCAATTTGCTTAATGATGCGATTCGCTCATTAACCTTGTAAGGCCCTCCCAGACGGAAACGTCTTAACAGTATAATGGATCAATAGGCGTCTTTTGTTCCCGCCTTTGGTGTACTAAGGCGAATTTCTAAATGCAATCAAGAAGAATAAAGACCTTTTTATGGTTTAGCTTTAGTATTTGGGAAATTAGGCTATCCTAAAAAAATATCGTAAAAATTGGTGTAAATTGTATAAGTAACGTTTGAATACGTAAAGTCCCCAAAAAAAACCTCTATTTTTGAAGTCGTGTAAACATTGTAGCCAACGTACCAGACATCCACGACGTTGCCTTGAAAACCAATAGAAGTCGCTTGTTCGTCTTTTTTGGCTCGCTGAATTCGCTGTTTTAGGTCGGCTAAGTCCGAGCAGATCTCATGAAGCCAACCTTGACGATACCTTCAGAAGCATAACCAAGTTGATGTTTAGCTTTGTCGGAGCATCTTTAATAGTTTCCACTTGTGCTTCAGCGTGTCTTATTTTTTTTTAGTTTAGTTTGAATCACTTTACATTAAATCTACTACTACTGCTGCTAATAATAACTTCACCATTTGCCTCTGAGATTACAGTTAATTGGCTACGTTCTATACTTATTGCGCCACCGCTTCATAGGATGAAGAGAATATATTGTATACATATAGGGGAATAACTTGCTACTTCAACACAAATGATTACGTTGTATACTACTCTTGTGTGTGATCTGTTACCTTTTGAGTAAAGCATCCTTATTTACTTCAACAATAACACCAACAGCTCCGGCAATCACCGCAGCTTTCGCCTGGGCGCCTGACATCCCACCGAGACCGGACGTAAGCAATACTTTGCCTTTCAAGGATTCGAGGTGAAGATACTTACGTCCTGCGTTCATAATCGTAATCTTCAATGACCAATCACAGAACAGCAATATCAGAATGATGCAATAAATTATTACTGAACTAATCCTTATTATCTCATGTCTAGCAGAAGTTTTAATGTAAAACATTGAAATCCATACACCTAACGATGCGCAACTAAAGACGATGCGTGAACATTCAAATGTTGGCATGTGAAGATTGTTTGCATCGTGTATACATTAAACTTACTAGAGACGGGTATCAAAAAGGATTGCATTTCTGCGAATATATTTAACGTAAAATGCCTCAAGCGAGCTAAAAACATTACTATCCCTTCTAGAACTGATCTCTTTGACTCACAAGCCTACTCGGGAGACAGGGACATTGCAGGTGTGTATCAGATTTGTGATCGCAGTAAAGTTACAATTGTTTTTTTTTTCATTAAAAATCATTGATCGATGATGCTAAAAACTAAATCAAATGCGTACCGAGTATTCATGAGCTGTATGAGATGCTTATTTCAATTAACTATATCGATATTTCTATAATTCTAGTTTTTAGTTATTTATAATCCCAGTTAATGACTTGCAACTGGAGAAGGGCTCGCTTTTAAGTAACACAGGTACGGCCTACACTGGTAAGGAACAGAAGGTTGTGTAAGTCTATTTTATAAGGATTCGTTTTTGCTCTCCATTACCTTTGTTGAATAATGTCTTAACTATTAGATAGTAACTGAGCCTGAAGCGGCGATCCTCCTAGTTGGTTGAGGATCGTCGATAATCGATTAGAAGATTAAGGGGGCTATATACTTGTCAATTGCCACCGTTATTTTTACATAAAAGCTATCTTAGAGCTGTTCGAATGAGATAGGAATAGGATCAGATAGGACCAATTTTATGCGATGATACAGTTTTATCATGTATCAGCGGTGCCGTCGCCAAATAGGTGTCGATGCCAACGTTTTTAAAATGGCATTGGTGCATACTACGAGTAATAATAGCTATTGTTATTATTATATTTTGAAGGTATGCATGGACGGGCGTCCTTTTTGAGTGTTATTCGAATAACGCGCCTGGCTAGCAGTGGCCATATAGTTATGTAAGGACCCGACTATAGGCTTTTATGCTATGTAGAGCGATGCGCTGTAACTATTGAACGACTAGTAGCTTCTAGTGAAGAGCCCGAACGAAATCGGGTTACAGACATCAAACAAAAAGGTCTATTTTTTTTTTTAACTAAAATATCACAATTTTTATAGAAGGTTAGCAAAGTAGATAATGGTCACAGCCGGGGTATGTTTGAAACGAAAAATCGCAGCAACAGGCTGAGTTACATGGTTGAGTGCATAAGATCTTCGTAACGGGCAGCGTCATTACGGTGTGCTTTAATGGATATGCTATGGCCAAAACCATATTCTACACTGAAACATCGATAATTTAAGAACTTTGAAGACAATCCAACACATCTGCCAGTATGTTAGTTCACGCTAATGATTTAAAAGCACTTTATTGACGCAAAAAGGCGGGAGCGCATGCTTTCTCAGAAAGTGTTTTGAAATTAACAGGTTTTTAATTCACAAAGTGTAACCCTGTTGTCTATGGAAGGCTTATCCGTACCGTGGTCCCGTGAACAATGCCTTGTGGTCCAATGTAACAATAACTTCCCGCGGTCATCTGGCCGTACATCGTTACACCCATAGCGAACATCTTGTCGTAATCCTATCGGAAATTAAAATAAACCTACAATAAACATCTTCTGCTACTTATAATTAAGACGTGACGAATTATCACCGGGACACATATTTAGAAAAGGACTGATCCTAGATTTTTCACAATAGTTTAGCCACCGAAGGCACGAGACAGACGTACGCTTTGCGTTGACCATCCAGGTATAACCATTCCGTTGGTAACGACCACTTTTGGTGATACACCGATCCGAGCTGGGAAGAGGCCAAGCGGATGACCGGAATACATAACCAGAGTCTGAGTATCCGACATTTTCGACAGGTACTGCATTACCAGGCGAAACTGTGGCAGAGAAGTCACAAAGACGAGATCTGTAGAAGCAACTAATACTGGCCACCCGTTTGAAAACCTCAAAAAAAAAAATTATGCGAAAATAGGAAAATTGCGTCGCGCAGAAATGTTGAATTTGACGTATGAGTGGTCGCAGTTTTTATACGCGCCCGTCTACGGGGTCAACACAAAATAAATTTAATAGTTCAGCTAGTAAATTAATTGATTCAGCGAGCTTCTTAGGGGGGTAATCTAGACTTCGTTAGCAAGCCCCTTGATTCTCTACACGAAGTAATACAGAGGCTTAATAATGGTAATAATAATTGTCTGCATTGAAAATGCGATTTTCATTAATTGTACGAAGTTATCCGCAAGAGTTAACATATCTCTGTGATTTGCTCATTGGGGTACGAGTATTCACAAGTAATTACAATTATTTTTTGAACATACATGTGTAGTTATTCCCTTCGTTTACTAGTTTGCCATTTAACTACTACGAATGATCTCAACAGATTCACCGAGCTTTAGAACAACAGTTGTTATGTGTCTGCATAAATTTATCTGAGTGAACTGAGAACGCTGTGAAGTGCTATCGGCACAACGAAAGGACACCTAAACGAGAAGATCACAAACCCTGCCGTAAATTGTACATGTTTCTAGCAAAGCTAGGTGGTTAGAAGACGATGTTGAAAACTGTTTGTTAAGATACCTTCGTTTCTCTTTCTATTGTCCTTTCTACCCGAACAGGCTCTCGGAATGATTTTTGCCTTGCGGCATTAGTAACTGTACTACCGGAGAGTCTTTATTACTCATAGTTTTTTGTTTCTAGCGCTGAAATTTAAATCAACAACGACGAGTTGTATGTTCTCTTTTTATAGCTACTGTAGCAATCGACCGTTGTCTTCCCACTGTTGATATCGTCAAAATGTCAAACATTTGTGGCTTTACGGGCATAGATTAGTTATATTTAAGCATGGAACTCTGCTCCGAGCAAAACGAAGGCCATCAACAACTAAAGTATCCCATTTTGCTACGAAGTACTTCAAACCGTATATTGTATTACTTCAGTTATGATGAAGTAACAGCAATATTGTGACCATAAAGCGATGTAATAGCGGTAATAATATAATTACTTGTGTTTTTTACAAAAGTCATCCCACAGCAAGGAGTGTGCAGGGTATGTGCCCCTCGTTCTGTATCGGCGAGGTGTCTAAACTGTGCTAGCTAACGTAACAGATTCTATAATATGTTATAAATAATAATAACAGCATAATAGGTTCTATAGCTTTATCTGTTACTTTATGTGTATCAACAAGGTTAATTCATGAAAAAATCAGCCTGATTAGCTAATTTTATGAACCCCTATTACTTCTTAGCCATGTTACGCTAGAAATGGTCAAGAGTCATTTCTTTCATTGATTGCATGACCGACTCCTAAGACGGTTAGTTTTTATGGCCATGATAGGACGTCAAAATGATCAGTAAATAATTTCAAGGCGGATAACAGCTCGTCTTTATGTAGCTATATTTACGTGACGTAATTGTTTAACTAGTTACAAAAAGATTATGCAAAAATGTTACCTCGAACTAAAGAAGGGCAACTCTGTCGTCGGCTGTTAAGGCCTCCCAGAAGACCTAACCTTGACAACTAAATATGCTAACTAACGACAACAAATACATGTTGAACGAATCAAATGGCAAAAATGTAGATTTCAACTTGTTCCTGTTCAATTTGTATACATCTCAGGGTGGATAGCATTAGCTTCTACGCGTTTCTCAACTGAGATGTACGCCATGACTGTCGCGCCCTACATTTATTCTCAGCGTCAGTGGCCAATTGGGGGGCAGCGGTAGCAGATATTTGACAAAACAGCATTTTTTTGATGCAAAAAAGGCAAGCGGGACAAGTGCCTGGCGGTCTGCCTGGAGCGACCATTCGAGCCAATCACGTTGCGAGCGCACAAGGATAAGACAAGGAAGATAGTTTCACTGGCTTATTGTCGTCAGGTCTCTCGAGTAGTTGGCGTTGTTCCGCACCGCGGTGACGTACGTAGCGGCGAATCGGCCGTGAGCAATCGTGCCGCCTCAAGACCGACAAACGGCCTCCCGATTATGTCTGGCCCTATTCCACGATACTGCTGCTGTTGCTTCTTTTAGAACAACACGTACGACAGTATTGAAAATGTCGTCCTCCGCAAGAGTTTTCAAGGTGGTGGCGTTAGTGCTTACGGGCAGACTTAGAGGGAAAGCTGGACACTCGGTGTGTTGTTAATAATGGGTCGCAAATCGCTAAGTCCATATCTCTAAAGGAAAGTTTACCAGAAGCTTGTAAATACATAGCATATCCTAACATATAGAATGTTACGATTTATTTTGAACTCTCTGAATCACTTGGATGAAACCAGTTTATTTTTTGGTGTGTTAACCAGTATTTTTATATAATACGGCGGACATGTTTTTTTACTTCTTGATAAGATGCTTTTTATAACTAATTGGAGGTTTTGCTGTGCGCGGTTTTTCTTTTGCGGAAAAGGAAGAGAAACAGATTTTGAGAGCAAAGTAAAATCGTGCAAATAATTAAATATACAAAAATTAAATATTAGCTAAGTACGACAGATGGGTCCGTTTTTTGATAACCATATTAAATTGGGATCTTAAGCAAGTCTGCCCCACTCTCAATAAAGCTCTCCGAAAATTCACTGATATTAGTTGAATCAGTGTGGTGATTTTCCCAAAAAAAAAAAGGCTTCCCATAAAATTAGTCTAAAACTTCAGGACGCGTAAAAGAAAGAAAGCCCCCTACTACTGATAGTTCATAACCGCTATGTGGTACTAAAAATATATAAGAATTAGCGGAGTATGAAATTGTATCAAAACAGTAAACCAAAAAACGCTTTTTCTTAATCACATTTTACGGAAAAGCTTCCCTAGTATTTGTAAAAAGTATTCGTAAAGTAATTGACTTTGAAGAAGCGTACGCATCTTCGCATCGATAAAATTTGAAGAGCTGTAATAAATTGTAACCGTTCGTTAAAGCGGCTGTAGGATCTATTTGGACCGGTCAGTCTTCTAGCATACCGGCCTATGCTTCAACAGCAGTTTTACAGCTTTTGCTTATTGCCATCCTTGAAAGACGATCGTTTTGCCGAAGTTACTTTAAATTTAAAAAAAGGAGTCACAGTAAAAGTTAAGGTATTACTCTATAACTAGCAGAGATAGTCAAGACAGGCTCACTCAGTTTCTTTTAAGTTTTTCTACTGCCTAGGCGCAGCAATTTCGCCGGTTAGCGTAAGGTCCACTGCACAACTTACCAAAATAACCATCCTATCAGTAATTTCCAAATTTATTTTCGTGTCTATCTGTACCGTACGATGATGCATATGTACCCGCTACGTTAGTAGTTTAGTGCGCCTCAGTGCTTCAGGTCATAATCAGTAACTCTCTAACTTATTTTTAAATGCCAATCAGAACTTTTTTGCACGACGATGACAAAGCACTACGGTTACCATTCGTAATATTGCACTTATCTACGCGGACTAGCTCGGCCGCCGCTACTTTAGGAATTACAAAGCAGGTCGAAAGAAAAATACCCGGGGAAAAAATAGTTCGTTTTAACACGAGGCTATTATGCACTATTAGCGTAATTTCCAATGTATTCTTAATTGTTTTCTCTCAAATTTTCTAGAATTCAAGCTAAAACCGTTCAGCCGATGTAACGTACGTCTGGCAAAAAGGACAAAACGCACTTATCTTGTACCTATATACTAGCTGTGGTATAGTGCACATAATGCACATAATTTACTGCAGTGTATGATACACCGATAGATTCAGCATAGAAGATACTGCGGACATTGGCAAAATACGTATCTATAGCCATAATTGAAAGGAGTTGAAAGAAACTGTGCAATGTACTGACAATTTCCGCCTTAGGACATATAGCTTCATTTGTATTAGCGGTAGGCCGAATACTGCTAATGGCCTTACCTGTGCCCAGTTTGAAAAGACTTGACCATTGCCTCCGTATGTGACAAGCTCTTCAGGATACTGAGCAACTTGGGGGTCAAGGTTATTGCAGATCATCAACATTATTGCCGCTGCTTGTACACTTCTAGCCGGATATTCTTCAATCGGGTATGCCCTGTTAATGAACGAAACATGAATAGGTTAGTCGTGAACGATAAACTTTTTCTAAACGTGCATAGGATCAGTTCAGCCGTCTGTATAGACACAATGGGAGAGACGTGACTGTGATGACACAGATACTAGACCCTGATCATTTGAAACACTCGATTTCAAGAATCAATTCTGTTTGGAACCAACGGAGGCGGGACAATGGATACATGCCTGTATGTAGGAAAATCTTCGGACATAAATCACTATTGGCTGTATTGTTTGTCACTTTGAGTTCGTTTTCTTAACCAAGAGTCCACCGATATATTCAAGTCATCGATGAATATTTGATTGTAAACGCGCTGGTAGGCAACTGATAAACAAAATATGGTCCCGGAACAAGTAGAGACACTCTAATTAAATGAAACAGTTATCGGCTCTATGAAACAGTAGATTCATTCTAAATTCGCTGTGACCTGGTGATTATTCCAAAAAATTCTAGGGACTATAACTTGACTCACTTGAGAGGTTGAAACGGTTTAAAGCGGTACATGTAGATATGGCCATATTTTTTGAGTTCCGAAGCGAATTCAGGCGCCAAGATATGATGAAACCTTTGTGGAAAATATCGAAGAGCATTTTTCAAAGCGATCTGTAAAGTTTTAAATTATTATTTATATTAGCCGTTGTTGTTGTTATCGGTCCGGTACTGCTCGTCAGAAAAAGTTAGTCGGTCGACTTTGAAGTCTAGCATCACAGCGCTACCACAGGCAACTATTATGTCTGCTAAATGTTATTATTATTATTATTATTATACAGGGCCATGTGTTATTTCAAAAAATAACAGATTCAATTAGCCTATTATGATGTTTTTTTAGTACTTATTATGATTTAGCAACGTTTAATTTTTATCGGGAACCTCGTCATTAATGCAACGATCAAATTGTCTGCTACGTAAAATTCGTTTATAGATAGAACGCTTGAATCTGGAATAGAATACATAAAATGCGTCCAAAAATAACACGCTGTACCATACGACAATGTAGGCCTAATATTTTGGAGCTGGAGAAATACGTTCCGAGGCGCGTCAAACTGATTCAATTGTCAGCAAAAAAACACTATACATACTCATCGGACGCACACGATCGCCTTAATACGGGTACCGCTATACTTGGCAAGTCCTTACGTATAAAATTAACACCGTGCAAATGGCGATTGTAACATGCAAGTCCTCTTACGGTAGGAAAAACTGTCTCCCGTTGTCTTTGGAACGAATCCAAGGATTTTGGCAAATGATACGAGCTCAGGTTAGTAGAAATATAACTTAATTGTATGACATAGAACGGAATTTTTTCTCTCAATAAAACTTTTAAGATGTCAAATAGTTAGCCGCTATGTATGCCAACGAAAAATAGGCACTAAGGTGGATCTGAGTTTGGAATCTACTTAATATATAAACCACTGACCATCAGTATTCGTATTTAATAATTGCATGATTTTTGTAAAAGCTGGAAGCACCCTATACGTGGTAGGCGAATCTACCATAATTCACACCTAACCTTAACATAATTGATATTTAAATTTAAAGCTTTCTAATAATTTGCATTATCAGTTTGAAAAAAACAACAACGATTGTCCGATTACCCTGCAAGAAGGTGCACAGAATCTCGCAACGGAAAATACGCAAAAAATGTATGGCCTTGTCTGTATTAATAACAAAAGAAACGTATAGGTTACCTAAGGAGCATTGACATTTCCGCATAATGTTATTTACGCGCTTTAAAAATCTTTTACCCGCAAATTACTTTCAAATTTGGAAAGCGTTAGTTAAATTTCACGCGACCGCCGTACTAAAGCGTTCCTAGCTTACACCAAAAATTACCCTATTTTTAAAAGATTTTTGCCCAGAGAGAAATAAAGTTTAGAAGATCAGTTTCAAAGCACTTTTCCATAAATATCCCGTCACATCGGCTTCGCAAAAGCAACTAGCAATGTTCTAAGATAGCCATACGTTTTAACTCTCATTTTGTCTTATAATACAATAAGCCGACAATCTTGCGTCTCTAAATAAATTGTCGTAAGCAAGATAATGTACAGTTTTCTAGTATAAGCAGAACTTTTATATACACGTCTTCGTTCGTCTCATTGGGGAATCGCAAATTAAGAATAGTTACTTTGTCAGCACAAAACATTACTACGGGTCTCGTTCTCGATATTGATTCGTTAGCTTAGTTAGAAGAAGCGCACGATCCATCCGATCGAGTTCGCTCTGCAGCGTGTTGGTTACTCGCGCAAATTAATGATCATTTACGCTAACCTTAGTCTCGTCTTTGGTAAGAGGCACATTTCGCATCGGCGCGTGGGGCACATCAGGGGAACGCTTTTGGGGAGCTGGCAATGGCTTCAGCTGAATACCTAGGCAAAGATCGCGCATGGCCACCTGAGACATCGTTAGTTGCGTATAACTACGGAGCGGTCCGCGGAGGTTTCTCTTGCAAAGGTGAAGTTCACTTGTTTTTAATCGTTGTTCTTGATGATGACGATTTCTTTTTCAACCCTAATGTTCTCTGATCCGCTTTCGCCTTGTTGTACAGCGCGTTTGATGTATTCCTCCAACCCGAGGACCTCCGATGATACTCCAATACTGGCGCAATTTCCACTTTAGCAATGTGAGATGAAGAATAAACTTGATATCAGCGTAGGTCCGCCGGCTAAGCCAGTGGCGTTCAGGCAGTAGAAACCTAACGGGTGTGGCCTTAGTGTCTCGCTGTCTCGTTTGTCGTTGCAGGATGAACGTTTTCACTTGACGGAGATTCAGTAGTGAATATATGAGGTCGCTAAAGGTAGTGCTTTTGTACGCCAGTCGTTTACAGGAGAGGGCAGACTGTGTCTAGGAGTGGACGTAGGATTTGCTGAGGAGCGAATCTTGCGCTTATCTTTTCGGTGGCTACTCTTGTTAGCGACCAGTCAGTCATCTGGTCGGCTGCTTCATCGATTCGAACCTATAGAGAAGGTTCTGCGATATCGTCGTATGTGGATGTGCGGCCAAAAAAAAAAAAACAAAAAAAAAAAACGTAATTTCCTACTGCCGTAGACTAGTCTAAAAAATCAAAATTCAAGAAAGGCTCAGTGAGCAAGAGAAAGGGCGTCGATGTAGCCCGGAAAGTAGCACAAAGGCTTATAGTATCTAGGCAGACATAAGCAACTATTGTAGTATATAGAATACAAAAAATCTTTACAGGACTAGACCGAGTCCTAAGTTTGTTTGCCTTAATGTGCCAACACACTGTCCATAAGATATGACAATAGCGAACAGAGCACAAAAAATAGTTAAAAATGCTCACATTTTTCTTTTGATCATCTGCTTCAGCTCAGACACGTGTTGTTTTATTATGATTCTAATTTAGCCTGGATAAATTGCAGCGTTATATAAAATGTGGTATGACTCGAATTTTCAGGGCGGTTACACGTTTAAAAATTTGCAGAGTGACGGTTTAACCACTGGATAACGAATTTTGCAAGAAGTTAACGAACCTCTAAGTAACTTCCGCCTTCAAAGCACAAGTGGAGTACTGAAATTTGCTTGTCAGAGAGCAATAAGGAGCTGCGCAATCCGAATTTTATACTGCATCGACTTTAATTTTTGCGAATTACGCTGGAATTTCTGTCTTGCAACAAAACCAAAATTTCTCTCTGCCAAAGGCACAGTATATGTATTCGTGTAGGTGTGCCGGTAGATCTGCCGCCATTCGATTTTTCAGCAGCGATATTAGCGTCAAATAAGTGATTCTACTTGAGCTATGCATGCGGTACACCAAATATCTTCATGTGTACACTCTGTAATACCCTTATAATATCTGTGAGCTATTATTAAAAACTAGTATTTCATAAACTTATTTTGGCTGTGTTGCATATTGGTTCGTCTATGTGTTCGACCGTTGATGAAGCTGTGTGACATAAACGCGTTCCGTTTTCATTGCCGTTGCTATAATGAAACCGACTTGCCCCCCTTTCTCCCTGCTGTTGCTATAGGCGGTTAGTTTCGTGTGGCTCCTAGCGTCGCCGCCATTTCGATAAGATACGCGCGCTTATGCAGCGGAAGCAGAGTAAACACGCCGATGCGGTAAAACCCACCCTTACTTCACAACAAAAACCTTTATCATATCACGCTAGCCCAATTTTATGTTCCCATCGTCTGTCGATGATCACTCTTTCTTTTCATTTTGAATCATACCACTTAACTCGCACAGGTACGCATTAATCTGACGATTGCTGATGACGTTTACGTTGTTGCGGCGCTGATTCATTTCCCGCTTCATACGAGCTTCCTTAGCAGCATTGTAGTTGTGATTCTTGTTGTTTTGTCCTGTCTAATAACCTAATAACATATTCCAGCCTATGCTGGCTTGAAATACCAACTCACGGATAACGAGGATAGCACTTCTGCTGTATACAGTCGTCTGCTCCTTTTTTTGATTGTCTCATGGAGAGTTAGTCAGCAGGTAGCTGACACTGTGTAATACGTAATTAATAGAATGCGGTCCTATGTGCAGTAACTAGAAACTGTTGTGGGACAAAAGTGGTAGCTTTACCTGCATACAAGGCTCTTTTGAGATCGTGTTTGTCCTGTTTGAACTGGCGACATATAGCGTGCACTGGGGCGGGGGGAGTGGGGACGTACATCTTTTAGGGGTACTACACTAAATCAGTTTACAAACGTTCATGTACGCAAAATCTACGCAAGTGTTGTTGAGGAAAAATCGATACTGAATAATTACAGGTTTCAAGTATGACGTGTTATTATTATGTAAATAGACAAACGTGGGCACCTGTGTAGTTGAGTTTGTTGAATGTCACGCGTTCGTTGCACTCTAGGGATCAATACAACAAGCATGTGCTTTTTTCGGCATGAGGAGGATTCGTTCGTGTGTCCGCCTGCTTCCTTCTGCTACAATAGCGGAAAATTCCGCTAACTTACTCAGAGCATTTATATTACATATGCTTCACGTGACTTTCCTCATTAGCGGTGTACCAAATGCTACACAGAACGAAAATACAGAAGAACAGCGGCCTTTGCAAACTCGTGTTATTAAAATTACAAATCATACGTTTATCGTCAGTATTATTTCTATGAACGGGTTAAGCTGATTAATCACAAGCAATATAAGGATTTGAGAAAGGGACAAAGGGCCGATCCAGCCCTGTGTGTAAGAAATGCCCGACATAGGCAAAACTGACATTGGACCATTAAATTGCATAATGAAATTATTTGGTTTACTGTTTTCGGTCTTAAACCTAATTCACTTTTTAATCTATATAATTAGTGTTTCGACTTTCCTTGGCTGGTTCTTGATCTTATCAACCGTGCTTATTTTGACGAGTTAAGGCAGCTTGTTGTTATCGAATAGGTAATACCAAGGTCAGTTGATTGGCAAAGCCATTAATGCGCGCCATAGGAATGTAATCTTTCTTTCTCCACAAAGTTCTCACCAACCGATAGCCCTGAAATTGGGGAATGTCGCCGTATAGGGTTGAAAAGCATAATTCTCACATATATCCTTTATTACTCCTCCTTATATTTTATGGCAAACCAGCTACTGGTATGATTTTATGCTTGTTACGTACTTATCGCGTTATCTGGTTCATCATTAACATAATTAATTCTATAGAAATTTCATATAGACGAAGTGCAATCAGGTCAGATTTGAGAAACAGATGCAGATACTCTTTTGTCGTAGATCAGTCTCATATTAAACCTTGAGCATCGTCAGGCAGTATTATTGCAATGCTTATTTAGACTATAGGCAATAAAAATTATTGTGTTCCATTACAATCAGTGCTCGGTCCCTCTGCTTCCACGCAAGGCTAGTCTGTATCCGAAATTTCCCATCATTGGCTTTGCTTGCTTGTATCAATGGTGACTAAAATCAATCAATACCGCTTTCAGATCACGAGTTCATATTAACATAAGATTTCAGTAATGCTTGATAAAACACGAGTCCTGTTAGCAAAAAAAAAAATATTGTCCTACTCTTCAGCAATACCAGGCCATTTTCACTTTATATACCATCCGACAAAAAATATGAAGACATTTAGCGTCGCCCGAAACGTATATAGATCAAGAGATTAGCCGGATTTAACTATTTCATTAACTAGACTAAAATGCAGAAATACAGAACGATTATGATCAGGACTGCTATTTAAGATCTACGGAGTACAATAAGATACTTCAATCCGTGAAAATTACGTGTAAAATAAATAAGAATGACAGAAGAGGGTCGTATTGGCAGTAACAAAACAATGTGAAACCTTTAAATGACAAGACTTTGAATTTGCAATATTCTAAAGTTGCTAGAGCACCCTGATTTTTAGAAACGACTTGCCAATGTAAACTTGTGCCACGTTACTTCTGCACAAGTACAACGTACCTGTGTACTTTGTGTTGCGCGTACAGGGCATAGGCAGCCCGTTTATCGTTCACGATTCCGTAGCTAACAACGAAAGCGATATGCGTAACTTCATGCTTTGCATTTCGGATTATCATATACACCAGAGTGATAAAGTTTTAGGGACAAGGGAACGCTAATGGCTACGGATACGGGACCAATCTGCGAAAAAAAAATTAGCAAACTTTCCATATTCGTTTCTGCACAAAATTATATATGGTCTTCACGTATGGAAAGCAAAAGCGCACCCTGACTTGAAGTATAGTTATTAGCACTGCTTTTATCGTATTTATAAATAAAAATCGCATGTAAGTAAGTTCGTGTAGCAAACGCCTTAAATTATATAATTTTTTCTTTCGAAAAGCCGCAGAAACGCTGAAGATGACGCCTTTCAAATTACGTCAACTTATCTGTCTTTCGGGTTCGACTGTTCAGGACTGGTGATGCAATGCTAGAGAGCCCTATCAGAGCCGTCGCGGAATCTCGTTATTCCTGGCTAGGATTATTCGTCCTTGTTTTTCCTAATCATGTAGCACAATCAGACTCTCTTCGATTAATAAAATATCTGAGGCAGATGATGAATTTATCTTATGGTAAACATAATCAACTCTATAAGTAAAGGTCTTATTTAAATTATTATCACATGAACATTACAGAACTAGCGCGCCGGCCCAACGAGTCCGATTTGCTCCGAGGTACCATAATTGGTTGTGTATTCTTCTATTTGTGTGGCATTGCAGATGGCGGGATCTTCAACCGCTACCACTGCACTCAAAGCACCTTAAGAAACTGCTTAAAAAAACTGTAGAAAGAGGTTGTTGCGAATTGTACAGAAGCAGCTTATGTAGGCCCCAAATTATACATCAGGTGGAGCCAGCGCTTAAATGATATATACATGAAGAGAAACAAAATGAAAAAAAAGTTGAATTATTTTTTCCAAGTGGAGCCTTATAAAGTGTCTGTACCGGTGTCGATCTTCTATAAGTTATTAACCATAACGTTCGTGGTATATATATATATATATGTAGAACACTTGCGTTGTTCATTTAAAGCTATGCAACATCATGACAATAAAAAACTGAAGCTCAGATGTGCAATATTCCTAATAAATATATTGAATTAATACTCTTTTTTCTTTGGAATAGTCCTTACGATTCAACGAAACTATCGTAAAACATGAATATTTATAATAGATAAAAGAATTTCCAGCACGAAACGCTTAGGCTTGTCATTGGCCTTAGAGCTACTTATACAGGTACACACAGAACGTCTGTGGATCCAGCTATTACCTAAACTAATTATTACGATTATGCCTGATCCTAACCAGACGGTGTACAGTTGTGCTTAGACGCTCCCTGTGTTAGGCCATACACTCGTTGGGTGTGCATCATAATTTGCCCAACTCCCTTATCAACAACTACGTGTACCCGCCTCGGAGAATGAGAAACATGGTGGCAGCCATGAGTGAATATACCTAATTTCTCGTTAATATATTTGTATTAGTAACCGCAAAAAACAGTGTTTCCATTATTTACTTATATATAAATGTATGTTTTAAATACTATCAACTGACCCTAAGCTCCAGGATTATACAGTGTCCTGTTTAACATCCGAATATGTTGGACAATGAATATACAATAGATAGTTCTCTATGCGAAAATATAATATATTATAATACAAATAGTAAGGGTATATAAATCTAGGAAGAAAACAACGGTGGCGGCAGTTTTTCTAGTTGTAATTAATTCCTTCGAATTAAATGGTCGGCTTAGACCGCGTACAGGACACAAAAGGCGTTCGCTGTCCTGCTGTTCACCCAACAATTCGGGGCTGACAGCAAACGTGCGTTGTGCGCACGATATAATCCAAGCTATGGATGACAAACTTAAAAACCAAATACTGAATCGGTGCCTCTTAGAAACGTCGAATAGATTTGGAAGATTACTTTTGACACTGTCTGACTCTCCGTGTTAGCGATCTTGGGTGGTGTTTGATTATCCGTATGAAGAACCTGCGTGTAACGCATGTTGTCCGTTTACAGGATTTTGCAGCTCTCTAAAGCGACAAAAACTCTCATCAGGTTACACTTAATGAGTGTTTAACGGAACTTCCCTTTATTTTTAAGACCTAACACTTTTCATAGTTATCAAGGTTTGTACCAGCTAAGGCAACGAGCTGCATACCCAAGTCAGTGTTCATATTTGGGTTGAGAGAATTACATTTTTGTATTGCGGACTACTTTACTAGGAACCCTACTTTAAGTCAATGTTTTACTGTTCTAGAACGAATAACTAGAGTTGACAAATCGTGGTGGCAATTCGTCATTTACTCCAGATGAGTTTTAAACAGGTTCGAAACAAAGCGATTGGTTGTGCTATATAACGGCTTCAGCCTCGGACACGACTGTTCTAACAAAGGGTAATAAATGATTTATATTTCCGATATAGTCTGAGATTTTATTAATTTAAGTCTCCTTGATCATCCTGTAGGCAGTGGCCCCATCAAATAAATAGTTGTATAATTGCGTGGAATGATCGTAGACTAATTCACTTTGTCTAACATGGACGGAAGGCTGCTTGTCATGTTTAGTACACGAGCTGTTTGTATGGCGAACTTGCCTAATTTCGAAAATATAGCAAAATAATTCTTAAGATAAAGGGTATACATATATACTTACGGAAATGCTCATAGTTTGAAAATAATAGATTTGTTGTAGAACCAGCAGAAACGTTCGTCATTCATTTCTTTATAATGCACAACAAGGTGATCGATTAAAAAAAATTAGACATAACTCTAGTAAAGCTATGAAATTTCAAGATGAAGCCTTTTTTTAAAAAAAAATCTCGCAAATATGGTAAAAGCACCGTGTTCTCCGAACATGTTTGCATGACTTTTAGAAATGCTTGCTGTATTTCTGCAGCATCCTAACTGACCTTCACAGATGATGATATTTTCTTGTTTCTGCATCGTTAAGCTTGCGACTCATTTTTTTAAATTGGGCGCCATAAAATATACATTTCCGGTCATCGCATTCCGTATGGAGCTTTCAATCTCTACTAATGTTTTCTTCCCGCTTGCTAGTCTTTGAATGCCTTTAGAACGTTCATCACGTACTAGAAGACAGCTATCCTATTCTCTTCGTCGTTAAGCGGCCATTGCATCATGGAGTTGGCCTTAAATATGCGTTTGACGTCATTCTCAACGGCAGCCTCTTAATACGGAGAGTGCTTTAGTATATTAAACGTATTGTCGCATACGTTAGCTTAGCCAGTATGTGACTCACTAGTTACTCGGCTTGAAGGTACTTTAGGAAGTATTTAGTATTAGTGACGGCCTGCGTTAGCTGACGGAACAGCCCTTGACTAAAAGTCTCTTCCGTATCAATTATTCATTTTTAATACCAACCTCTGAAGCAAACAACAAGTCTGTTATATTTGCCCACTTTGTTGTAACTCAAACAGGAACGTTCTCTGTGGCCCTTCTTCGACCAATTGTTTAGAACCGAAACGTTTGTTTCCTCTCCTCAGTCATGACGTTCTATGCTCGATTAACTTAGACCACGCTCATGTTGGGCTGAAAAACATAATTTGATCAGTTGTGTTCATGCTGGGACTAGATAACACATCTTGTTGAAAATATATTTTATAATCGGTACTGTAAGGACAAACGGTATACGTGTCATCGTCGTACCAACGTATTAGTGCTAAGCGCTGCAAGCGCTATTACGTACTGCTATCTGAGTTGCCAAACGCAAAAACAAGTTCGTCTATGGCAAACAACTTGTAAGAAAACAATTTTGGTCATCTCTAGCCTAACACGAAAATGGTCTATTCTATGCTATGATTGGAAATTATTTGTCGGCCAATCCTACCCACAGTTTACGATACGTATCTTCAACAAACTTCCTAAACAGCAAAACATAGAGGGTTAGAAAATAAGTGTGAGTTCGTTCACAGATAGTTTTTCATTTTTAGTTTGTTGTGTACATTTCAGCTAGAGCAACCGATGATATTAGATTTCCAGCTATATAATGACCATTGCTGTTTATTGCTTGTTTTGTCTACTGTTTGTTGAAGGCCGATTACTATGTACCGTTGGGAAGTTTTTATTTTCAAACACGAGCTCTAGAAAAGCATTGATTCACACAAAATAACAGCCTTGTAAAACAAACAGACATCCCTAGTGGTATATAGCGACTGATGATTAGTAAACGAAGAACTGAAAAAAGAGAAACCACGGACAAAGAAGACATTACTTCGCTAAGAACCTAACAGAAAATCAGTCACCATCAAGGTACTGGACACATTTAAACTTTAGTTGCATTAGAATCAAGAACACAGATAAGTACTACATTCATAGAAAAAAAAAGTATACTGAAATTATTTATATAGTATGAGCATAATTTCTATAAGTGTTGTTATTATTTATGGCTGTATTGAACGAGAACTCTGAACGTTTTCGTAAATACCTTGAGATGGTTCAGTCAATCGATCGTTTTACACGTCGGCAGCCGCACATAATTCCAACAATGTTGGTCATAGTTAATCGGTCTTCACTGGAACCGTTCCAGAATTTTGCCGTAGAGAAATAACCAGTACAAGGCTGTATTTTTTTTACTTTTGTAATAGACGACTTTTCTTCGAAGTCCTTACTATAGATGACATTTAAAATGCACAATTGAGTTGTCAACTTGTAGAAGGTTCACTGCGGTACTCTGCTAATTTGAACCTTTCCAATAGATGTCATTTCTTTCAAGACGCTTTTCAATATTCACCGTCTTTAAATTCGCTGTGATTATTTATCGCGTCGTTTGAGTTTTCTTTAAGTAAAGCTGCCTGCTGTCTTTCCTTAATGGAATAAAGCTGAAAATAAACATCTTTGGTTGTACATTCAATGCTGCCCTTGAATGCAGCTTCAGACGCCGGATTGCCTTTCGCCACTAAACGAAGTGTAACTATGTCCATCCAGACCGCAAACACTGCGCCGTCACTGGACCCAGCAAATAACACCTAACCCTCAGCGGTCGGATTGCGTGTAACCTGTGTGAGAATTTGTACTATATACGGTTCTATTTTTACACTGCTACGTCAGTTTGGTCGAGCAACAAACATAATTTGTGTGTATTTCTGCTTCTGACGCTCAACAAGATGACGACATAATAACAGCCTCTGCGTGTTTCGAGCTCTACGTCCGGTATCGCTGGTAGGCATTCCGTCGGATAGACGGCTGGCTGCCAGTACGAAACAAAGCTTAACGTTAATAGGCAAATATGTTATCCACTAAGCTATCATGGGGTCCCTGTATGTTCGCTCAGAAGGCTATGGTAGCCCTTCGATGCGATCTTAGTACGTGAAATTATAGATACGCGATTTTTTTATCCGCTTTGAAATAATGCAGATTTATATCTGCGTTTCCTTTTCTCCGTTAGTCAATTGTTTTAGAGCTTTTCATGCTTTTGTATTAGTTCAAAAGTGGGGCTTCCTACTGAAACATCACGCTCTGACCCCTATTCGATCGCATGGCCACGTCAAAACGTTTCTTCAATAATACCATATGAAAAGCTGCCTCAGTACTATACGGCTGGAAATGTTTTATAGATAAAAAAAAAAAAAGAAAAACATTAGATAAGCCCCGTAATTGCACGCATTATCCATTTGCAGCAGAGAGGTAACAACAAAATCACTGGCATCACAAGAAGTTAGAATAAAAATATCATCAAAGCTTTGATATAGGTAGCGTTTTATATTCTGAAATCCAAGCTGAACCTGATCACCGTAGAACAAAAACTTGAGGATAATGGTGGCCGTTATAGATGGACTGAGTAAGATAGTTTTAGTCTGATGTCATATGCGATGTTGCAACAACAAAATACAGAAACACAACAGTACCGTACTGTGTAGAGCGATCACCAAATTATATATTATTTAAATTATATTGTATATATACCAGCCTCTGCCAAATCGATACAGAGGCTGTGCCGTACGTTGCCATCTCATAATACTCACGAACTCCATTCCGACTAAACACGCTTGTATCATCATATATAAAAAAAAATAAAAAAAAAACCGTGATCCACTCCAATATCGTTAGATATTTTATTTTTTGCGATAATGTATGCCTGTAGTATTCATTGTTCTTTATGTATGTGTATCAAAAATCCTTAGCATAATCTTTTTGTGTACTTAAACGTGAAAATGATTTTCCACGGTTATTGGTTTTGCAGTATAAAGCTATTTCAACAAGCCGAACTAACAGACGAAAAAATACCATAAAGAACTATATATATATATATATATATATATACTTCAGTCAGCTGGATGCAAGCCAAGTCGTACGACTGAATTGAAGGGTTTCCGTCTTACCTAAACCTAATCCATTTTATCTGAAATCTCTTGAATGTACGGAAAATTATTTTCTTTTTTTGCTGGAGTTACGAGCGGCCCTGAACTTCATGCTTAAGCTAGGTTTCGCAACTCTCGTTTTTGTGTTATAATTTCAAACAGTGCCTATCTTTATGGCCTACTTCATGAAGCAAAAAAGTACGTGCTTTGCTTCGACCCAGAATAGTTTTTGGTCATCAGGTATGCGATGCGTTGCAGAATTTTTCCTCAAGCAGTTATAGTGAGATTTATGGCCAGTCTAGGGACGCTAAGTCAATGGCGCCGCTGAACCGGTCTCAACTTTTCATCGAATTGCCACTGGTGACGTTCCTGACAAGGTTGTCGCTGTGTGAAAAATATTTGAGCATTACGTTCGTGACGAAAAAATACCTTACACCGACAGCCATGTTTCGGGAGGCTAATGGCACATTTATACTCAAACAAAATATAGCCAGTTGCGTTAGTTCATTCCTTAGTGAAGGTTATGAGAAAAGCTAAAGAATCATCCATCCAGAACATCCTCCAGCACGTATAGTAGCAAATAACCCGCCGCAATTTTTACCTGCACCGGCGGAAAGTACCGATAACGACACCAGTGCAAGCAATGGCACAAAAGACACCCATGTTCAGTTGAAGACCCCCGTATCCAGCGATGAACTGGTCGATCAATGACATATATGATACAATAATATATGTTCTCTAAAATATATGTGCGTATGACAATTACTTATATGAGGATCAGTTGTACTCCTGGTCTTGCTAGCAGCGCCTCAGGGTTGCAGCTGTTGAACTCGCTCTATCGCTCTATTAATTAGAAAAGAATACAAATTATCTGTAAAGCCTTCGTACGCAATTTTCAAGTGTTCCTAACCTCGGCTAAATTTGTAGCAGAAGTTGGACCTCTTTTCGCTAAAAACCCTATGCTTGCCTATGTTGGCCTTCCTTTTAGCCAATTTTTGCATTGCTTAGATCGCAAATTCTCTCCATATATCCTGTCTGCTGGCTGAAGACACCAAGGAACTCTAGAAAAACTAATGTGTGTACATATGATTCAGATCGACAAAAAGGGTTACCGGCAACTGCTCCTATGCGCAGTACATACACATACATGACGTGGTTACGTGACTATGGAACACTATTGTAGGGGTTTATGCGTGAGCCAGCAAACGTAGAATCGATAATAGGAGCAACGTTAACAACAACAGAAGCAGCAGGGCTAATGTATATAATCGTAATACGATTCTGTTAGGATTACCGCGGTTGTTATCATTCACCGCTGCCACCGAGAGGGAATAGAGAAGAGTCGCCGCTGTTACAACTTTACTGTTGTATCACTTTCACGGCGCTGACTGTGATTAAAATAACGTTGGTATCGGCAACGATACAGACGAGGTTGTTGCTGATGGCCATATTGGTGCTTGATGATGGCGTGGTGGGTTAAATTGACGAAGATGCTGTTTCATTATCTTAATGCAGCCGTTGTTGCTGTTCGATCGTGCTGATCTTCGTGGTGATAATATTGCCCCTGCAGCTGATGATGACGATGATGGCGGCGGCCTCGGCCCCCAGTCGTTCGTCGCGGGCCATTACGCGTCCGAACGGCGACAGCGACGCAAACGACCCGATGACGTCGCTTTGCTAACGAGGGTGGAGGAGGTAGAAGGGGACGATGGCAATGAAGGGCGGAATGGTCGCTGTAAACCCTTGAATAGCAGAACTATGTACCAGCAGCATCGTTGCCACCTACAGTGATGCCGTGCTACCCTCTAATAGTGCCACACTGCAGTTAATTGATTCAGCAGTAGCGCCAACTACCGGCGGTAATTGCAAATTTACGCAGTCTCACCCCAGTTCGTCCGCTTGGCTCGTCGGCGCTCGGCTGAATATTATAGGGCTGTAGTGGTGATCGTTGGTAGTAGCGCGCGGAGCTGATATTATCTTAACTCAGTAACGCGGACGACTATGGCTACAATTAGCATTGTTGTCATTACTCGTGGTGGTGCTACTACAATTCGTAGTTACTGCAGTACGACCACGGTCACTGCGATCTTTGTTCGTCTGCTACTGGCAGTGCCAGTTATTATTTTCATTTTATTGCTAATAGCGATAGTAGCGCCAGCAGCTATATACTATTCAGACTATGATTATTTATAATGCATCCAGGCGATAAAATTGTCAACAGTAGAAATGGCAGCAGGTGCTCTAATTTTTGGTGATTTGCACAATAATTATGGTAACGAACAGTCTGATCATTATCATCATCCGGCTGTAAGTTGTCTGCCTTATATACATAGTTAGCTGATCCCGTCGGCTGTAAGTTCAGGACAAGGGCAAAGCCGGCAAATGAACACCGTTTGGCTGTATGTTTCTTTAAAAAAATTGCTACATATGTTAGTATCTGGACCTTATGAATAGCATATTTTAGGAGACGAGACGACAGGTAGAGCTAGGAGATGCGCGGTCTATACGAATATGTACATTTAGACCAATGTTTCATCATTAAATGTGCGTAATTTATGAGCTTGCATAGTTCTAAGGCCTATCTCTACTGGATTTGTATGCAAACGTGCGGGATAGAAGCTGTATGCAGGCTCAACACAAGATGACTCTGGGCTTGGCATTTCATTGCACTAATTACATAACTGATTTATTTTGAAGATCTATCTCCTGTCAGAGTGATTGCGCCTTGCGTATTACATTGCCCTAGTTATCTATAATTACGTGACCTTGAATTATTCATATATATGTATATATAGCCCTTGTGAATTTGGGATAAGATAGAACTATATTTCTGACCTACTAGCAGGTATTATAATGACTAACGCACCTAATATAGTAAAACAACAGTACACGAGATAGATGCGTAATGTGTGAAGCATACGACTGCACTCGTTCGATATAAGAGTTGTTTCAGTTACTTACCTCAGAAGCAAACGGGGCGTAACCGAAAAATTAACTTGAGTTAACTTGACTATTACGATGTATAGCTATCTGATAATGTCATTGCATGGCCGGTCTTCAAATTCGAGAACCTACACAAAAGTTTTTTTTTTTATTTCAATCCTGTAAAGCCTTAAGCATCATAAGTGACCCTTAGGTTAAATGTTCTTCTACACTAACGATTTTTAACTAAGATACTTTACTGAAATGCATGCGTGTATGTCGTGAGACGAGGCACCTAATAT